>NC_037670.1:56064972-56081464 GCF_003255815.1 Theropithecus gelada | reverse complement strand
ATTTGAATGTTGGCCTGCCTTACTAGGTTGGGGAAGTTCTCCTGGATATCCTGCAGAGTGTTTTCCAACTTTGTTTCATTTTCCCCCTCACTTTCAGGCACACCAATCAGACATAGATTTGGTCTTTTCACATAATCCTATATTTTTTGGAGGCTTTGTTTCTTTCTTTTTCCTTTATTTCTCTAGACTTCTCGCTGCATTTCATTCATTTGATCTTCAATTATTGATACTCTTTCTTCCAGTTGATCGAGTCAGTTACTGAAGCTTGTGCATTTGTCACGTATTTCTTGTGTCGTGGTTTTTACCTCTGTCCATTTGTTTATGGCCTTCTCTGCATTGATTATTCTAGTTATCCATTCTTCCATTCTTTTTTCAAGATTTTTAGTTTCTTTGCGCTGGGTACGTAGTTTCTCCTTTAGCTCTGAGAAGTTTGATCAACTGAAGCCTTCTTCTCTCAACTCATCGAAGTCATTCTCTGTCCAGCTTTGTTCCATTGCTGGCAATGAGCTGCATTCCTTTGGAGGGGGAGATGTGCTCTGACTTTTTGAATTTCCAGCTTTTCTGCACTGCTTTTTTCCCCCATCTTTGTGGTTTTATCTGCCTTTGGTCTTTGATGATGGTGACTTACTGATGGGGTTTGGATATGGGTGTCCTTTCTGTTTGTTAGTTTTCCTTCTAACAGTGAGGACCCTCAGCTGTAGGTCTGTTGGAGATTGCTTGGGGTCCACTCCAGACCCTGTTTGCCTGGGTATCACCAGCAGAGGCGGCAGAAGATAGAATATTGCTGAACAGCGAGTGCTGCTGTCTGATTCTTGCTCTGGAAGCTTCGTCTCAGGGGTGTACCCTGCCGTGTGAGGTGTGAGGTGTCGGTTTGCACCTAGTGGGGGATGTCTCACAGTTAGGCTACTCAGGGGTCAGGGACCCAGTTGAGCAGGCAGTCTGTCTGTTCTCATATCTCAACCCCTGTGCTGGGAGATCCACTGCTCTCTTCAAAGCTGTCAGACAGGGTCATTAACATCTGCAGAGGTTTCTGCTGCTTTTTGTTAACTATGCCCTATCCCCAGAGGTGGAGTCTCCAGAGACACGCAAGCCTCCTTGAGCTGTGGTGAGCTCCACCCAGTTCCAGTTTCCCGGCGGCTTTGTTTACCTACTTAAGCCTCAGCAATGGCGGGCACCCCTCCGCCAGCCTCACTGCCGCCTTGCAGTTAGATCTCAGACTACTGTGCTAGCAATGAGGGAGGCTCTATGGGCGTGGGACCCACCAGGCCAGGTGTGGGATATAATCTCCTGGTGTGCCGTTTGCTAAGACCCTTCATAAAGTACAGTATTAGGGTGGGAGTTACCCGATTTTCCAGGTTTTGTGTGTCTCAATTTCCCTTGGCTAGGGAAATGGATTCCCTTCCCCCTTGTGCTTCCCAGGTGAGGCAATGCCTCGCCCTGCTTCAGCTCTCGCTGGTCGGGCTGCACCAGGTGACCAGCACCAATTGTCCAGCACTCCCCAGTGAGATGAACCCGGTACCTCAGTTGAAAATGTAGAAATCACCCATCTTCTGTGTCGCTCGCGCTGGGAGCTGGAGGCTGGAGCTGTTCCTATTCTGCCATCTTGCTCCCGACATTTTTATTTTTATTTTTTTAGACATGGGGTCTTGCTATATTGCCCAGGCTGGTCTCAAACTCCTGGGCTCAAGTGATTCTCTTGCCTCAGCCTCCCAAAGAGCTGGAATGACAGGTGTGGGCCACCATGCCCAATCCAGAATGGGACTTTCTTTGGAAATAGAGTCATGACAGACTCAATCAAGTTAAAATGAGTTCATTAGGCTAGATGGACAAATATGTCTGGTGTCCTTAGAAAAGGGGAAATTTTGGATACAGAAACAGGCACACATAGTGGGGGAATGCTGTGAAGATACAGGGTGAATGGCATCTATAAGCCAGGTGACACCTGGGGCCGCCAGAAGCCGGGAGAGAGACATGGAACAGATTCAGCCCTCAAAAGGAACCAATCCTGCTGACATCTTGATTTCAGAATTCCAGCTCCAGACCAGTGAGACAATAAGTTCCTGTAATTTAAGCTATTCCATTTTTGGTACGTTGTTGTGGCAATTCTAGGAGACTCACATAGGGCACATCCTTTTACCTCCTGACCTCCCATCATTCAGCTTTCCCTACTAACAATTATTCTTCCTCTATTTCTCACATCTAATTATTTAGAGACAGAATCTGGTCTACATCTTCTTTGCATACTCATCATGCAAAGATTGGATAAGTTAGGGACCCATGCCTGGTTCAATCAGTTGTGATTTAAAACAGATTGCATCCCATCATCTGGGAGGTGTGGGGCTTCAGGAAATGTTCATGACTCTGGAAAAGGATGAGGCCTTGTAGGAGCTAGATTGATTCATCTTTTACCATTATAAGGAAAAGTGCACGTGAGGTATAATGTTAATAATTTGCAAAGCCGTATTAGAAGACAGAGTTTCCAAGCCAACATAGTAACACGTTCTGAAATATGGTTGCATAGTAAATAAAGTTGCCACCTAATCAACTGTAAGAAAATATTTGAAGAAAAAACATTTCTATATAGGGAAGGTATCATAAAAAGTCTGTGAAACAAAGCAATGAGTCTTTGACATGACAATACTTCTCTGTGTGTGTGGTTTTTTTTAGAGAGACATTGAAATTTCCCCATCACATAAGACAGGACTTCAAGAAAGGATCATCTGCGAGCTGCAAGATTCTTCAAAGCTGCCTCCCATACACTTTGGTTCTAATTTTACACTTGCTAAGCGGCCTTCTGCTTAGTAATTCACTTATCAGGTTTATGGAAAGAGGCTCATCTGGAGGATAAATATGAAAATTTTGCTCACTCCCTTGCAAGAGAACAGACTGTCATTTAGGCATACATATCAGTCTCCTGTGAGATTAATGTGAATCAATTCCCCGAGACTCACATACTTTTTTTTCTTTTTTGTGACCCAAAACTGTTAGGCAGCAGAACCAAGGCTGAGAAGTAGACTCTGAACATCAGTAACTCCAACAAAAACTACTGAATAAAGTCCCCTCTGACCAAGCATGTGGCTTTCTTTCTTAGTTTTCACTAGGAACCTAAGAGATACAGTCAGTCCTCTGTATCTGTGCCTCTTCCATCTAAGGACCGAACCAACTGGGGATCCATACCTGTAGATATAGTGGGGCTGACTGTATTAACCCATTTTATTATTTATTTATTCATTCATTTGTGTATTTTGAGACAGAGTCTTACTCTGTCCCCCAGGCTGGAGTGCAGTAGTGTGATCTCGGCTTACTGCAAACTCTGCCTCCTGGGTTCAAGCAATTCTCCTGCCTCAGCCTCCCAAGTAGCTGGGATTACAGGCACCCACACCACACCAGGCTAATTTTTGTATTTTTAGTAGAGATGGAGTTTCGCCATGTTGGCCAGACTGGTCTCGAACTCCTGGCCTCAGGTGATATGCCTGCCTCGGCCTCCCAAAGTGCTAGGATTACAGTTGTGAGCCACCACACCCGGCCAACTAAGCCATTTTATAAAAGAGACGTGTGTATCTGCAGATTTTAATATCTGCAGGGGTTCCTGGAATAAATCCCCCCAGGATACAGAGGGCCTACTGTGTTAGAATTGAAAATAGTCTCATACAGGAAAAAAATGACCAAACTCGGAGTCAGGCAGACATGCTTACATTCTGTTCTACCACTTAACTCACATATAATTATTAGCAAGTTGCTTTACCTCTGTCATCTCCATTTTCTCAACTTTAAAATGGGAGCATTGATTGGGAGGGCGAGAGGTGGGTGGATCACCTGAGGTCAGGAGTTCGAGACCAGCCTGGTCAACATGGTGAAACCCCGTCTCTACTAAAAATATAAAAATTAGCCAGGTGTGGTGGTGGGCACCTGTAATCCCAACTACTCAAGAGGCTGAAGCAGGAGAATCACTTGAACCCAAGAGGAGGAGGTTTCGGTGAGCCGAGATGGCGTCCCTGCACTCCAGCCTGGGTGACAGAGCCAGACACCATCTCAAAAATAAAATAAAATAAAATAAAAACATTGAAATCAGCCTCACAAGCTTGGGAGAAAGAAGATACCTTGCACGGAGTATGGCACAGAATGAGCAGGTAACAAATGGCAGCTTCTTGCACTCACTTGTAGATAACACTGGTATACAATGGGTTTACCGCTCAATCTCCTGAGTAATTTCCTCTTATCAGTAGGTAATGGCTGTTCAGGGAATGGAAATTAATTTTTATTTTAGCCAAAGAAAAATATAATTAGGAAATCAAATCTGTTGCTTAGCAGCCATAATAGTAAAAATAGGAATGTACATCATAGATAATGGCATATTTAGCAGTCTGGAGTGTCCTAACAAGCCAGTCCTTTACACAGATGGGGACTTCATGGCACAAAGAAAAGAGTATCAGGCTTGGGATTTTAAAACCTTCATGTTATTTCTGCTTCTGTCATTTTTTGGGGGACCTTGGGTATATCATCTCTCTCTGTGCTGCAGTTTCCTTGTCTTAATATGACGTTCTCAGCTCAACCTGAAGATGTGCTTATTCTAGGACTCAGGGAAGCTTGGAAAGTTGGGGCTTGTGAACTGAATATTCTCAGGGTTTATCTATGAAAAGGAATGGGGGCATGCAGAAGCTAGGGAGCTGAGCAGCTCAGATCATCCTTCAATAGAACTTATTGTGAAGAGGATCTGCTCACAATAGTTGATGGTCAGCCCCGAGTAACTGTCCCTTCGGATCCTCCACCAATCTTCTTCAAGACTTACATAGAGGCCGTGCTTTCCTCCTAGTGGCTAAGCAGAGCAAGACAAACAAGCCAAACTGTTTCTGTCCACTGTGGGGCTCCTCCAACAGTCCATTTTTGCTTGTGGAGTGTAGCAGCCAG
This sequence comes from Theropithecus gelada, assembly GCF_003255815.1. Lineage (NCBI taxonomy): Eukaryota > Metazoa > Chordata > Mammalia > Primates > Cercopithecidae > Theropithecus > Theropithecus gelada. The sequence goes on along the minus strand of NC_037670.1, from coordinate 56,076,556 downwards.
CCCCCACAACCCCAATGATCCTTGCCTCCTGGTATTCACACCCCATGTAGACCACTCTCATGATGGGTTGAACCATGCAACCACAGGCCCCATGATGGGCGAACCCATGCAATTCTATAGAATTCAGTAGGATCTACAGAACTCATGCTGCCAGTCTTTGGAAGTCAGATGATAATAAACACCATAGCTTCTGTCTTGCATGCTCTTGGATCACTCACTCTGGGGGAAGCCAGCTACCATGCCTTGAGGACACTCAGGCAGCTCTTTGGGGATGTCCCTATGGCAAGGAAATGAAGCCTCCTGCCAAAAGCCAGTATCAATTTGCCAGCCACGTGAGTGAGCCACCTTGAAAGTACCTCCTCCCACCCAAATCAAGTCTTCAAATGACTGTAGCCAACATCTTGCTTGCAACCTCATGAGAGGACAGGAACTAGAGCCACCCAGCTCAGCTGCTTCTGAACTCCTGATCCACAGAAACTGTGACATAAGAAAAGTCTGCTTTTGTTTTAAGCCATTGCATTTCGAGGTGATTTGTAAAACACTGAAAGATAATTAATTCAGACTCTGCAGAGATCTAGCCGATACTCTCCCAGAGCTGTGCTGTGGCCCAGGGCTTTTTCCATCCAGGCTCCTCTCCTTCCCATCTCTGCTCACAGGTGTCAGACCCACACGGCAATCCAGAGGCGCTCCTCACCAGTTCCTGCTCCTTCTTTTTTTTATCCTTCAGAGGCTTTTCCTACAATGAATCCTGTTCATGTCCAACTCTTTTTGGTTTTTTTTCATATTTTGGAGATGATCTCACTCTGTTGCCCAGGCTGGAATGCAGTGGTGCAGTCATAGCTTACTCACAACCTTCAAATCCTGTGCTCGAGAGATCCTCCCACCTCAGCCTCCTGAGTAACTGGAACTGCAGTGCACATCAACACATACACCCAGCTAATTTTTAAATTTTTCTGTAGAGATGGGGTCTCTATATTGCCCAGGCTGCTCTTGAACTTGTGGATTCAAGTGATGCTCCCACCTCAGCCTCCCAAAGTGCTGGGATTACAGGAGTGAGCCATCACACCTGGCCATGTCTAACGCTTTCTTTTCTTCTGTTTGTCTAGAGATTTGAACTGATACAGGTTGTCCTCATCAGCTGGGGCTGCTATAACAAGAATGTCATAGACTGGGTGGCGTTATTTCTCACAGTTCTGGAGGCTGAAAGTCCAGGATCAGTGTGCTAGCATTGTCAGATTCTGGTGAGAGGCATCTTTCCGATTTGCTCACACGAAGAGAGAAAAGAAAAACAAGCTCTCTCTCCTATCTTATCTTAGAAGAGCTTTATTCCTATCATAAGGCATCCACCCTCATGACCTAATCACTTCTCAAAGGCCCATCTTCAAATACCATCTTCAAATACCCATTGGTGACTAGAGTTTCAATATATAAATTTGGTGGTGGAGAGGGACAAACATACAGTCCATGACACAGGGGGAAACATGTAGATATTGGAGATGCCCAAGATTGGCCCAAGAATGACCATTGTTTATGGATAGAGTAGCTCTAAGGACAGCAGTGTTTACTCCTCACTCTGCACCTCAGTGCCGGCAATTGGGAACAGGGATGAAGAGATGATACAACAAAACAAGAAACAGGCCAGGCGTGGCGGCTCATGCCTGTAATCCCAATACTTTTAGGAGGTCAAGGAGGGAGAATCACTTGAATCCAGGAGTTCAACACCAGCCTGGGTAACAGAGCGAGACCTTGTCTCTAAAAAAATTATTTTTAATTAGCTGGATATGGTAGCTTGTGTCTGTAGTCCCAGCTACTTAAGAGGCAAGGCAGGAGGATGGCTTGAGCCCAGGAGTTGAAGGCTGCAGTGATTCATGATCAGGCCACTGAACTCTAGCCTGGAACACAGAGCAAGCCCCCGTCTTGAAAAAATTTTTAGTTAAAAAAATATTAGGCAACAGGGCTCAAGCAATCTTCTCACTGCAGCCTTAAACTCCTGGGCTCAAGCAATCTTCGTTCTTTGGCCCCCACAAGTAGCTGGGATTACAGACATGAGCCCCTATGCCTGGCCTAGTCCTGTGATTTCCTGTGGATGCATATAACTTGCTTATTGTTTGAATAACCATCTCTCTTTCTCCCATACTGTAGGCTCTGAGAGGTAACAGCCAGGTTTGTGTGACTTCCAATTGTAGCTTCAGCACAGTTATTAGCACATAATAGATTTTAGATAAACATTTCTTAAATAAATAAATGAGTGATTTCCTTCTATACTTCTCCAGGTTGGGCTTTTGAGTCTAGGGATAAAAACTTGGTAGCTCTGACTCTTCTTCCCTTCACCCGCATAATAACAATCATGATAAAAACAGATGATCCCCATTTATTGAGCTGAGAATTTTGCCAGCCATGGTGCTGGGTCTTTGTAAGGGTGAGACATGATACCACTGACCTGGTCTCATGAACTTGGTTTTAGAACAAAAGATATAGAGACTAAGATCAGAAAAGTAACAACACGATGTCCATGGGGAGGTTTGGTGACACAGCACCTCGATTCAGAGTTAAACCCATCCACAAGGCCTTCCAGGGAAACCAGAGTGTCTAACACTCAAACAACTGGCTCTTCCTACAGATTCCAGGGCAAACACCACATTGGCACTCTGTGTAACCAACAATTGGCAAAATAGCTTAGCAGATTGCTTCAATTTGTCTTTTCTGGTGTCAGAAACAGACTAAAGTCTTCCGGGATGTAGATTCCATAGCTTCTCCCTGAGAATCCTTGGAGGTCCTGAAATACAATTCCTATCTGCTAGGTTTTGTCAAGGGGCCTGGAAAGACCCTCTCAAAAGCAGGATCTGCTACTTAAAGCAGAGGTGAGCCTCCAAAATCCTTCTGCCCTTGGTCCTTAAAGGTAATTTGGACTTGGAACAGTATCTGTGGAGCTGAACTCATCATCGAGAAGAGAACACTGCATTGGAAGTGCTTTAGTCAGAGTTCACTAAAGACACAGAACCAACAGAATTCTGTATACACACACACACACACACACACACACACACAAATATTTATATATCCATACAATAAATATTCATATATAATAGTTTATATAATTATAATTTATATTGTTATATATTTGTAAATAATGCATATATTTGTTTATAAATCATTTATAAATAACTTGCTTATGTATCTATATATTTATAAAATAATGTATGTATTTATAAAATAAGTAATATATTTGTAAAATAAATAAATAATGACTGGGTGTAGTGGCCCATACCTGTAATCCTAACACTTTGGGAGGCCGAGGAAGACAGATCACGAGGTCAAGAGATCGAGACCATCCTGGCCGACATGGTGAAATGCCGTCTCTACTGAAAATACAAAAATTAGCTGGGCGTGGTGGTGCACCTGTAGTCCTAGCTACTCTGGAGGCTGAGGCAGGAGAATTGCTTGAATCTGTGAGGTGGAGGTTGCAGTGAGCTGAGATCACGCCACCACACTCCAGCCAGGTGACAGAGAGAAACTCAGTCTCAAAAAATAATTAAATTAATTAATGGAGGCTTGGTAGGCAAGGGTGAGGTGGGGATGGTTAACAGGTTCAACAAATAGAACAAATAAGACCTAGTATTTGCCATTATAACAGGGGGACTGTAGTCAGTAATCATTCAATTGCACATTCTAAAATAATGAAAAGGGTCTCCTTGGATTGTCTGTAACACAAAGGATAAACACCTGAGGGGGGACGGATACCATATTTTTCACGATGTGATGATGATTCACCGCATGCCTATATTGAAGTATCTCATGTACCCCATAAACATATATACCTACTATGTACCCACAATAATTAAGAATTAGTTTTTTTAAATAATAAAGGCTAAGTCCCATGATCTGCTATACGCAAGCTAGCAAACCGGGAAAGCAGGTGGTGCAGTTCAGTCTGAGTTCAAAGGCTCAGGAACTTCGATAGCCCAGGGCAGGAGAAGGTGAATGTCTCAGGCCAAGGAGAATGGAAGACAGAATTGGCCTTCGCTCTGCTTTTCTGCTCTTGTTGGGCCCTCAGTGGACTGAATGATGCCTACTCACATTGGTGAGACATGATCTTCTTAACTCAGTCTACTTATTCAAATGCTAATCTCTTCCAGAAACACCCTCACAGACACACTCAGAAGCGAAGTTTTACCAGTCATCTGGGCATTCCTTAGCTCAGAGGGAGTCAGGTGGCTCCCTGGGTTCTGCAAAAGCAATTAACTACTCCAAATCTTGGTTACCTTTCTCATAAAATGATACGGTTGGAATAAATAATCTGTAAAGTTTACTTTTTCCAGGCCAGGTGCGGTGGCTCATGCCTGTAATCCCAATATTTTGGGAGGCCAAGGTGAGCAGATCACTGAGGTCAGGAGTTCAAGACCAGCCTGGCCAACATGGTGAAACCCCATCTCTACTAAAAATACAAAAATTAGCTGGGTGTGGTGGCACAGGCCTGTAATCCCAGCTACTCAGGAGGCTGAGGCACGAGAATCACTTGAACCCAGAAGGTGGAGGCTGCAGTGAGCCGAGATAGTGTCACTGTACTTCAGCCTGGGTGATGGAGTGAGACTCTGTCTTAAAAAAAATAAAGGAAGAGTGGTGCTGGATAAGTTTTAAGGTGGCTTAGAGCAACAGTAGAGTGGGGGATAATTCAGTTGGAGGAAATTAATTCATATAGAGCTTACCGCTTCAAAACTCTTTTCACATCTTAAATATTTTACTGAGTGCCTACTATGTGATAGGAACTGAGCCAGGTCCTAGTTTTTCTTCTTTCAAGGTCACTGTCAGCCATTCCAACAATGTCATCATCAGCATCTTACAACACTTGCCCTCTGTGTCCTTCCTGTGTTCTAACCTTCAATCATAAATTCATCCAGCAAATATTTGTTGAGCACCTATAACATAACCAGCCCTGTGCTAGGTTTAGAGGAGACACACATGCACACACAAAAGCTATGCTTCCAGCTTCTGGTGCAGGGATTAAAAATAAATAAATAATGGGATAGAATTAAAACTGAAATATACTCTGAAAGAGACACAAATATATTTTAATATCTAAAATAGCTAATAAGAAGGAAGAAAACCATTATAAGAAATTATAAGATCATGCTTCTCTCCTCTTAGATTGACAGAAATCTTTCTAAGCATAAGGAAGAAAAAATAGTAAAATGCCAATAGATCCAGCCTCACAATTTTTAAAAAAGTACACATACACACACAAATAATATACAATATTGACAGACATCTTTCAGGACAGTTTGATGCTGTGAGTTCATGACTGAATGAGGCTTTTTTTGCTAGAAACTGAAGGATGATGGATAAAACATCAAAAAGAAAACTGATAGATCGAGGCTCATAAACATCTCATCTATTGGACACAGGAGAAACCCAAGCTAAATAAAACCAGGGCTTTCTGGAGCCTGGATCTGGAATCAGGATTGGGAAGATATCTGAGATAAACCATGGCTCTGTTTGAAGATAGGGGCTGAAGAGAGGCTGAACGTGCTTATGAAAGGAGGCTGGAAAAAGTGCTGCAAATCCTGCCTAAGAAAAATATTTTTAGATTATATATCTGGTAAAGGGACTTTCATCTAGAATACATAAATAACTTACAACAATAAAAACATAATCGAATTAAAAATACAATGAGATACAATCTCACACCAGTCAGAATGGCTATGATTAAAAAGTAAAAAAATAAATGCTGGAGAGGTTGCAGAGAAAAAGGAACGTGTTTACATTGGTGGGAGTGTAAATTAGTTCAACCATTGTGAAAGACAGTGCGGTGATTCCACAAAGACCTAAAGACAGAAATACCACTTGACCCAGCAATCCCACTACTGGGTATATGCCCAAAGCAATATAAATCATTCTGTTACAAAGAGGCATGCAGGCATGTGCGCACTGCAGCACTATTCATAATAGAACAAAGATGGAATCAACCTAAATGTCCATCAATGATAGACTAGATGAAGAAAATGTGGTACATATACACCATGGAATACTATGCAGCCATAAAAAGAAACAAGATCATGTCCTTTGCAGGGACATGGATGGAGCTGGAGGTCATTATCCTTAACAAACTAACACAGGAACAGAAAACCAAATACCGCTTGTTCTCACAAGTGGGAGCTAAATTATGAGAACACGTTGACACAGAGAGGGAAACAACACACACTGGGGCCTATCAGAGAGTGGAAAGTAGGAGGAGGGAGAGGATCAGGAAAAACAACTAATGGGTATTAGGCTTAATATCTGGATGATGCCCTAATCTATTCAACAAATATCCATGGAACAAATTTACCTATGTCAGAAATCTGCACATGTACCCGTGAATCAAGATTAAAGTTTAAAAAAAAAAAGCTCCCCCCCCCACCGCAAATAGGTAAAGGATTTGAGTAGACATTTCTTAAAATAAGATATACAAACGACCAATGAGCGCATGAAAAGGTGCTCCACATCATTAATCATTAGGGAAACACAAATCAAAAGCACATTGAGATACCACTTCATACCCAGTAAGATAACTATAACAAAAAAAAAAAAAGATGGACAAAAAAAAGTGTTGACAAGGACGTGGAAAAAATGGAATCCTCATGCGTTGCCTGTGGAAATGTAAAATGGTGCAGCTACTGTAAAAAAAAAATCTTTCTCACAGTTTCTTTATCCATTACCCATGTGAAGGGCATTTGGGCTGGTTCCACGTTTTTGCAATTGCGAATTTGCAGCTGAGCTCTGGCGGCAGCCACGCAGCAACCTGCTGCGAAAGGTTAAAAAGTCATACAGCAGCCAGATAGGAAAACTAAGTTCTGGTGCTCTACAGCACTGTAGGGTGAGTATATCTAACAATAATTTATTATGTCTTCTCAAATAGCTAGAAAAGAGGATTTTTAATATCCCCAGCACAAACACCGCCTGCCGGAGCGCATCTCGGCTTGGAGATTTGCAAGAGGCTACCCCGCGTCCCCGGGTATTTGGCGCCCGCGGCTTGGTCATCTGGGTTCGTTAGCCCGGACCTCGGGAAGTGCTCGGCGGGTCCCGCGGGCAGTCCCGGCGTGCGGGAGGGAATTTAAACGTTTCTTTCCAGCAAGAGCAGGGGGGTGGGAAGGGATGCCATGCAGGGGAGTTCCCGAGCAGGATCGAGACCCCACCTTTCACCCTAAAGTCCAACTCACCCCGCGGACGATCACACTCTCCCCCAGGCCACGGTCCCTTCCCCGATCCTCCTGTGTCTTTCAGCCCACGACTCGCATCCCCACTTCCAGGTCCCCCGTGCTCCGCCCGCTACCTCGAGGTTCTTCAGGCGGTCCTTGAGGGTCTGCAGCGAGCTGCTGGCTGAACTGCTCCACGATGTGGCCGGGATCCCGCGGCAGGTGGACCGTAGTGTCCTTGCCCGTGGCCCTACGCGCCGCGCGCCAGCCCCTCCCTGGCAGCGCGCCGGCTTGCCGGTGAGCTCCTGGATGGCCTAGCGCTGCGCGCCCAGCATCTTTTTCAGCTGTACGATGGTCTCCCGCAGCTGCAGCACCGCGACCTGCAGCTCCTCCTCGGAACTCAGCGCACCGCCCTGCATGGGCATCGCAGGCAGCGGGCGAGCACCGCCTCCGGGGGCAGCGCCGTGTACACTAAGAGCCTGCCGAGGGCCAGGCGCCGGGCTGTCCTGGGCCCTGTCGGCCACCACCAGCGCCAAGCAGGCGGCCAGCGCCAGCATCCCGCCGCCGCGCTCAGCTCAGCATGGGCTGGCGGGCGCCGTTGAAGCGCTCCGCGGAAGGCTCCTTCGCGGTTGGCAAGCGTCTCCGGGACCGCGTGCACCGCGCGGCCGGCGCCACCTGCAATCCCCTACGCTCACCTTCCGCGCAACGCGGTGCTGCGACCCAGCCAGTCCCTCGCCCTCTTTCTTAAACTGGGGGGCGGAGAGAGCCGGCGCGTGGGGCCGAAGCAGCGAGCTCTGATTGGCTCGACCGGGGGCGCGTCACGCAGTGGGCGGGGCGAGGGCGCTTTCAGTTGCGCGTCAGGCGGCCGGGCTGGCAAGTGGGCCGCAGCCTGAGGCAAGAACGAGAAGTTCCGGGTCCTGCCTCAGGAGGGGAGGCCTGAGGTGGAAAACGACCTTGGGGCCCTGGAGAGTCTCGGCCTCGCTGTGCGTTACCCGCCGCCCTCAGGGAGGCGTTCCCCCGCCCCCCGTAGGAGCAGCCCTCAAGGCGGGACTCGAACCCTGTCCGCCGTCGGGAGCCACCCCCCCGGCGGGCGTGGACCTCCTCCTCAAGGCCCGGCCCCCTCATTCTGTAGGCGGGAAGGAGCCGCACGGTGGCCGCTTCCGGATGCAGTGGTCCCCGGGACGCGCTACACCGTCAGGCCTCCACCCTCCAACTCGACTCGAAAAATGCTCAGGGAAGAATCCCCGGGTCCTCACGCTGCTATAGCCGGGCGCAGTGGCTCACACCTGTAATCTCAACACTTTGAGGCCAAGATGGGTGGGTTGCTTGAGGTCAAGTATTTGACACCAACCTGGCCAACATCAAAAATTAGCCGGACGTGGTGGCACATACCTGTAACCCCAGCTACTCAGGCTGCTGAGGCAGAATTGTTTGAACCGGCGAGGCGGAGGTTGCAGTGAGGTGAGATCACCCCACTGCACTCCACCATGGGCAACAAAATGAGACTCCCTCTCAATAAAAGGAAGGAGGGAAGGAGGGAGGGAGGGAGGAAGGAAGGAAGGAAATAAACATTCACCTGCAAATATTTGTGTGACTATATGCTTTAATTTCTTGGGTGAGTTTCTCTATGAGTGGATTTGCTGGGCCATATAGCCCTGTGTTGAATATTTTGAGGAACTGCCAAACTATTTTCCAGCACAGCTTCATCATTTTTACATTCTGCATTTTACATTCCTACCAGCAATACATGAGTCTTCTGGCTTCTCCTCATCCTGTTACTGTCTTTTTTCTATTAAAGTCTTCCTACTAGATGTGAAATTTTATCTCATTGTGGTTTTGATTTGGATTTCGCTAATAACTAATAACATTGAGTGTCTCTTCATGTGCTTGTTGGTCATTTACATGTTTTCACTGCAGAAATGTCTGTCAAGATCCTTTGTCCATTCTGGGTGATTTATATATACATATATACTTTTTATTTTATTTTATTTTATATTTTTTTGAGACAGAGTCTAGCTGTGTTACCAGGCTGGAGTGCAGTGGCCCGATCTCGGCTCACTGCAACCTCCACCTCCTGGGTTCAGGCAATTCTCCTGCCTCAACCTCCCGACTAGCTGGGATTACTGGTGTCCGCCACCACGCCTGGCTAATTTTTGTATTTGTAGTAGAGACAGGGCTCCACCATGTTGACCAGGCTGGTCTCAAACTCCTGACTTCATGATCCACCCGCCTCAGCCACCCAAAGTGTTGGGATTACAAACGTGAGCCACTGTGCCCAGCCGATCTATCTTTTTACTATAGAGTTATAGGGGTGCTTTATGAATTCTTGATACAAGCCCCTTATCAGATATATCATTTGCAAACATTTTCTCCTATGCTGTGTGTTGTCTTTTCATTCTCTTGAAGGCATCATTTGCAGCACACATTTTTAAAATTTTCATCAAGTCCAATTATGTCTATTTCCTTTACCACTTGTGCTTTTGGTGTCATAGCTAAGAAACCATCACCTAACCCTGACCCAAGGTCATGAAGATGTATTCCTATGTTTCCTTTGAATTTTGAAATGGTTTTATCTCATATATTTACATCTTTTATCTTTTTTTTTTTTTTTTTTGAGACAGTCTCTCTCTGTTGCCCAGGCTGGGGTGCAGTGGCATGATCTCAGCTCACTGCAACCTCCACCTCCTGGGTTCAAGCAATTCTAGTGCCTCAGCCTCCTGATTTTGGGAGGATCGCAGGCATGTGCCACCATGCCCGTCTAATTTTTGTATTTTTTAGTAGAGATGGGGTTTTGCCATGTTGCCCAGACTGGTCTTGAACTCCTGGGCTCAAGTGATCCTCCTGCCTCAGCCCCCTCAAGTGCTGGGATTACAGACATGAGCCACTGCACCCAGCCCTTTGATCCATTTTTACTGTTTTTTGTATGGTCTGACATAGGGATCTCACATCATTCTTTTGCAAATGGATGTCCAGTTGTCACAGCATCATTGGTTGAAAAGACTAATCTTTCCCCCATAAATTGTCTTGGCAACTCTGTCAAAAGTCAAATGTCGGGCGGCATGCCTTAGATGGCCGAATAGGAACAGCTCTAGCCTCCAGCTCCCAGCATGAGCGACACAGAGGATGGGTGATTTCTACATTTTCAACTGAGGTACCAGGTTCATCTCACTGGGGCATGTCGGAGAGTTGGTGCTGGTCCGCAGGTGCAACCCAACCAGCGAGAGCGGAAGCAGGGTGAGGCATTGCCTCACCTGGGAAGTGCAAGGGGGAAGGGAATTCCTTTTCCTAGCGAAAGGAAATTGAGACACACAACACCTGGAAAATTGGGTAACTCCTACCCTAATACTGTGCTTTACCAAGGGTCTTAGCAAATGGCACACCAGGAGATTATATCCCACACCTGGCCCAGAGGGTCCCTCACCCACGGAGCCTCCCTCATTGCTAGCACAGCAGTCTGAAATCTAACTGCAAGGCAGCAGTGAGGCTGGGGGAGGGGCACCCACTATTGCTGAGGCTTAAGTAGGTAAACAAAGCTGCCAGAAAGCTCAAATTGGGTGGAGCCCACCATGGCTCAAGGAGGCCTGCCTGCCTCCGTAGACTCCACCTCTGGGGACAGGGCATAGCTAAACAAAAAGCAGCAGCAACCTCGGCAGAGGTCAATGTCCCTATCTGATAGCTTTGAAGAGAGCAGTGGATCTCCCAGCACAGAGGTTGAGATCTGAGAACAGACAGACTGCCTGCTCAAGTGGGTCCCTGACCCCTGAGTAGCCTAACTGGGAGACATCCCCCACCAGGTGCAGACCAACACCTCACACCTCACACGGCTGCATACACCGCTGAGACAAACCTTCCAGAGAAAGAATCAGACAGCAAAACTCGCTGTTCAGCAATATTCTATCTTCTGCAGCCTCTGCTGCTAATACCCAGACAAACAGGGTCTGGAGTGGACCTCAAGCAAACTCCAACAGACCTGCAGCTGAGGGTCCTGACTGTTAGAAGGAAAACTAACAAACAGAAAGGACACCCACACCAAAAATCCCATCAGTACGTCACCAGCATCAAAGACCAAAAGCGGATAAAACCACAAAGATGGGGAAAAAGCAGTGCAGAAAAGCTGGAAATTCAAAAAATCAGAGCGCATCTCCCCCTCCAAAGGAATGCAGCTCATCGCCAGCAACGGAACAAAGCTGGACAGAGAATGACTTTGACGAGTTGAGAGAAGAAGGCTTCAGTTGATCAAACTTCTCAGAGCTAAAGGAGGAACTATGTAACCAGTGCAAAGAAACTAAAAACTTTGAAAAAAGATTTGATGAATGGCTAACTAGAATAACCAATGTAGAGAAGTCCTTAAAANTCCCATACAATAATAATGGGAGACTTCAACACCCCACTGTCAACATTAGACAGATCAA
>NC_037670.1:55972483-56064962 GCF_003255815.1 Theropithecus gelada | reverse complement strand
AAACCTAGGTAATACCATTCAGGACATAGGCATGGGCAAGGACTTCATGTCTAAAACACCAAAAGCAATGGCAACAAAAGCCAAAATTGACAAATGGGATCTCATTAAACTAAAGAGCTTCTGCACAGCAAAAGAAACTACCATCAGAGTGAACAGGCAAGCTACAGAATGGGAGAAAATTTTTACAATCTACTCATCTGACGAAGGGCTAATAACCAGAACCTACAAAGAACTCAAACAAATTTACAAGAAAAAAACAACCCCATCAAAAAGTGGGCAAAGGATATGAACAGACATTTCTCAAAAGAAGACATGCGTACAGCCAACAGACACATGAAAAAATGCTCGTCATCACTGGCCATCAGAGAAATGCAAATCAAAACCACAATGAGATACCATCTCACACCAGTTAGAATGGCAATCATTAAAAAATCAAGAAACAACAGGTGCTGGAGAGGGTGTGGAGAAATAGGAACACTTTTACACTGGTGGTGGGAATGTAAACTAGTTCAATCATTGTGGAAAACAGTGTGGCGATTCCTCAAGGATCTAGAACTAGAAATACCATTTGAACCAGGCATCCCATGACTTGGTATACACCCAAAGGATTATAAATCATGCTGTATAAAGACACATGCACACATATGTTTGTTGTGGCACTATTTACAATAGCAAAGACTTGGAATCAACCCAAATGTCCATCAGTGACAGATTGGATTAAGAAAATGTGGCACATATACATCATGGAATACTATGCAGCCATAAAAAAGGATGAGTTTGTGTCCTTTGTAGGGACATGGATGCAGCAAACTAATGCAAGAACAAAAAACCAAATACCGCATGTTCTCACTCATAGGTGGGAATTCAACAATGAGATCACTTGGACACAGGAAGGGGAACATCACACAACGGGTCCTATTGTGGCGAGGGGGTAGGGGGGAGGGATAGCATTAGGAGATATACCTAATGTAAATGATGAGTTAATGGGTACGGCACACCAACATGGCACATGTATACATATGTAACAAACCTGCACGTTGTGCACATGTACCCTAGAACTTAAAGTATATTAAAAAAAATCAAATGTCCATGATTTAAAAGTTTATTTCTGCACTAAAAATTCTGTTCCATTCATCTGTATGTTACCCTTATACCAGCACCACACTGTCCTGGTTAATGGAGCTTTGAGGTCAGTTGTAACTCAGAAAGTGTGAGTCCTCCTACTTTGTTCTTCTTTTTCAAGATCATTTGGTTGCTCTGGGTACCTTGCATTTCCATGTCAATTTTAGGGTCTACTCGTTAATTTCTGCAAAAACAAAACAAAAACAAAATAAATCACACACACACACATCAGTTGGGATTCTGATAGGGAATGAATTGAATTTATAGATCAGTTTGGAGACTATTGCTGTCTTAACAATATTAAGTTTTCTGATTGATGAACAAGAATGTTCTAAATAAGTGTTTTCATTTATCTAGATTTTCTTTAATTTCATAGAGCTCTTTCTTACACAGAAAGTCAGCAAATAATTGTAGAAGGAATGAAAGCATTGGAAGATCACCATTTGGCAGTTACCCTAGAGATGACTGATTTGGGTAAGAACCATCAGTGGATGATAAAATTGTCAGAGGCATTTAAACTACAGCAACTCCATCTTGAATAGGAGCTGGGTAAAATGAGGCTGAGACATACTGGGCTGCATTCCCAGACAGTGAAGGCATTCTAAGTCACTGGATGATATAGGAGGTCAGCACAAGATACAGGTCATAAAGACCTTGCTGATAAAACAGATTGCAGTAAAGAAGCTGACTAAAACACACCAAAACCAAGATAGCCATGACAGTGACCTCTGGTCGTCTTCACTGCTACACTCCCACCAGCGCCATGGGAGTTTACAAATGCCACCTCAATGTCATGAAGTTACCCTATATGGACTAAAAGGAGGAGGCATGAATAATCTACCCCTTGTTTAGCATATCATCAAGAAATAACCATTAAAATGGGCAACCAGCAGCCCTTGGGGCTGCTCCATCTATACAGAAGCCATTCTTTTATTTCTTCACTTTCCTAATAAACTTGATTTCACTTTACTCTATGGACTCTTTACGAATTCTTTCTTGTATAAGATCCAAGAACCCTCTCTCGGGGTCTGGATTGGAACCTCTTTCCTGTAACAAAACTAATGGGTACAACTTTGAAGAGTAACAGGATATTTAAATCATCTCAAAGTACCACCTTAAAAGATACTTAACTGAGGTCGGGTACGGTGACTGATGCCTGTACTCCCATCACTTTGGGAGGCTGAAACGGGCAGATCACTTGAGGCCAGGTGTTTGAGACTAGCCTGGCCAACATGATGAAGCCCCATCTCTACTAAAAATACAAACATTAGCCAGGCATGGTGGCGGGCATCTGTAATCCCAGCTACTCGAGAGGCTGAGGCAAGAAAATCACTTGAACCCAGGAGGCGGAGGTTGCAGTTAGCCGAGATCGGGCCGCTGCACTCCAGCCTGGATGACAGAGCGAGAATGTCTCAAAACAAAAAACAAAAAAACAAAAAATCTTACTGATAGAAAAGGTGAGATATAGTATCTTTACAGTGGAGAAACATTGTAGGCACCAACCTAACCTTCCTCTATCACTAAACCCTCAGAACAAAATCCTTTGATAGAAAAACTATCATTAACCCTCTTTACAGAAGAGCAACTAAGACTTGTAGAGACAAAATAACTTGCACAAGGTTGCACAAGTTTACACAAGATGGTAAGCTGGCAAAGGTTTCTGACTCTAAAGCCTATGTTCTTAATTGCAGTGTTACACTGAACATTTTATTCCTGCAAACAAATCTAGTTAGTAAATAATTTACTTAAGTGGAGAAATGTCAGTATTGTTCTGAATAGAAGTCTTTAGTATATCAATAAGAGTCATGTATAATGGTTCTTTATGCAAATGCCCTGCTTGGAGTCTTTGCCAGGAAAGAGCATTTCCCTTGAGAAATGTGTCTTCATTGTTTAATCAGACAATGAGGATTATACAACCCATTTCCCTTTTTTCTTCTCTGCCAGGGGACTTAAGCTAAACTAACTGCTCAAATGGAGAAACTCATTTGAGTGCCTGGCAAAGCCTCTTTTCTTTTCTTTTTCTTTTTCTTTTCTTTTCTTTTTTTTTTTTTTTTTGAGACAGAGTCTCGCTCTGTAGCCCAGGCTGGAGTGCTGTGGTGTGGTCTTGGCTCACTGCAACCTCCGCCTCCCAGGTTCAAGCTATTCTCCTGCTTCAGCCTCCTGAGTAACTGGAACTACAGGCACACACCACCAGGCCTGGCTTATTTTTTTGTGTTTTTAGTAGAGAGGGGGTTTCACCATGTTGGTCAGACTGGTCTTAAGCTCCTGACCTCAAATGATCTGCCCTCCTCGGCCTCCCAAAGTGCTGGGATCACAGGCGTGAGCCATTGCGCCCAGCTGGCAAAGCTGATTTCTATGTAGGGGGAGCCATATTGTTTTTATTAGTTGTCCTGTTCCTATTGTGTTTAATTTTGTAAACAAATAATGTCAAATCCTACTCAGAAGTCACTCAGATCTAAAGAACAAATCAATTCATGTGAATATACTAAACACCACTGACCTATAAACTTAAATGGGTGAATTTTATGGTCTGTATATGTCAACAAAGTGTTTTTAAAGAGCAAATTGGCAGGGTGCAGTGGCTCACACCTGTAATCCCAACACCTTGAGAGGCCAAAACTGGAGGATCATTTGAGCCCAGGAGTTTGAGACCAGCCTGGGCAACACTGCGAGACCCTATCTCTATAGAAGAACATAAAAATTAGCTGGGTGTTGTGCTGCATACCTGTTGTCCCAGTTACTTGGGAGGCTGAGGCAGGGGGATCACTTGAGCCCAGAAGTTTGAGACTACAGTGAGCTATGATGGGGCCACTGCACTCCAGTCTGGGTGACAGAGTGAGACAATCTCAAAAAATAAAAAAAAGAATGAGGGTGGAAAGAAAAATTTTTTGGGGAAAATTAAAACAGGTAGGACTCTGAAGCTACCAAAATCAGGAGATGAAAACCCTTGTGCACAAAGTCTGAGTTGCTGGGGAGGAGAGTTTAGGGGTTCATATGCTGGACACTTTGGGGGTATAGTACTGTATGCCAGCCACCTTTCACTGCACAAAGGTTATTACTTGCCAAGCTCCTGCCTCTCCTCCATCAGAGCTATCAGGGGACCAGGTGCCAGCCCTCACCTCCAATGGGATCAATCTGCATGGCTGAGATATAGCCTCAGCCCCAGTGTATTTGCCTTTGTCTCAATGGATTGTCACATCTCTTGACTTCTAGTTAATTCAAGATTTTCTGCTGATCGCACATTCACAAATGTCCACCATCTTTGTCCTAGAATGTCATATCCTGGGTCTGCTGAAGAACGGAATCTTTGGGCCCATCCTGTTTCTGTTTTGGAAAAACCTCTCTGTCTATTCCACTGCAGTTCCTCCTCTACCTTCCTTGTTTCCTTCTTTTCTTTCCTTTTTATTTTGAGATAGTCTCACTCCGTCACACAGGCTGGAATGCAGTGGTGCCATCTCAGCTCACTGCTACATCTGCCTTCCGGGTTCAAGCAGTTCTTGTGTCTCAGCCTCCCAATTAGCTGGGATTACGGGCGCCCACCACCACACCTGGCTAATTTTTGTATTTTTAGTAGAAACGGGGTTTCGTCATGTTGGCCAGGCTGGTCTCACACTCCTGACCTCAGGTGATCCACCTGTCTTAGTCTCCCAAAGTGCTGGGATTACAGGTGTGAGCCACCACACCCAGGCTGTTTCTTTCCAAAGTGGAGAAAACAGAGTTTTGTTTCTGCCTTGGTGGTACAAAGCCAGAAAGACTGTCACTCCTATCCTAACAATAAGAAAACCATCACTTTTTCTGAATCCACCAGAAAGCTGAAGTTGCAGGGCAACCAAATAGTCTGAAATCTAAGGAAAGATGGGCCTTTCTAAGGAAAAATGGGATGCAAGCACTGAATCGACTCTGACAGAGCACAGGAGGAAAAGGCTTCAGCTGACATATAAATAGGTAAGAAGAATTTAGGTAAAAATTTCAACAAATTTCTAAAGCCCAAGGGAGGTCTAGCATGAGACTACAGAGCTCTGGTGCAAATGCAGGCTTTTCTCTTCATATCTCCACTGGGAGCTTGCACAAAAGATTAGACATAGGATGGGACACTATAGCAAACCTCCCTTGCATGCATGCCTGGATAAGGGGAGGAGCTGCCACCGTAGGAGAGGCACAGAACTCACTGAGACACTTGTCCCCTTGAAACAAAGGCCATAAGCTGTGGGTGAAGTTGGGTGAAGAGCAGAGAACGCTGTCACCCCCAGGACACAGGTGAGGACCATTGTGGGTGGGATGAGGGTAGAAGAATAAAAATATATCTCACAAGGAGGAGCAGGAAATCATACTGGGCCCAGAATTTTATACTAATTCCACTAGAGGTCTTTTGCTGGTTGAGGGACAACAAATTTTCTCCTGGAGAAGACACACTGAGGATGCAAGGCAGAGTTTGCCTTCCATAGGTAGGAGGGCAGGATCACTGAGAAAATCCCACTGCCAAGACCCAGAGACACAAGACCTGCCTAAGATTGAGGCTGGGCCAGGAAAACAAGGAATATCTTTGTCCATCACCACCAGTTAGTAAGCACCAAGTGACAACAATCAGTCTACTGAAGTAGGAGAGGCAAGAATATAGAAATCTTCTCTGAGATGCAGGCACCCAGGGAAGGCCAAAAGATGACAGTGCTATGGGAGCATTGACAAAAACCCTCAGGCAACCCAGCCCCACAATAAGCACAAGACACCTCTAGAAAAATGCAAGCTTGTAGTGCATTGACGGTAAATATAATAACAACAAAACCCAATTCCAGTTTCATTCCTGAAAAGATTGACTCAACTCTCCCCTCCCCCATACTGGCAGCCAAGCAAAAGAAAAGACTTGCCATTTTCAGGCATAAATTTTTACCACAGTCTCTACTGTTCTGTATGCCATGTCTGGCACTCAATCAAAAACTGCAAGACACATCCAAAAAGCAAGAGAAAACACTCTCTGTCAAGAGATAAATCAATTAAGAGAACTAGACTCAGAAGTGACTTAGATGTTAGAACTATAAGACAGAGATTTTAAAATGACTATGACTGATACATTAAAGGCTGTGGTAGAAAAGGTGAAAAATATTCATGAACACATGAGAAATTTCAGCAGAGCTATGCAAGGTGTAAGAAAGGATCAACTGTAAATGTTAGAAATATTTTGTGAACAGCAATAACAGAGATTTTTAAAAATGGTTTTAAGGAGCTCATCAGAATATTTGACACTACTGAGAAAATAACTGAATGTTAAGGGAAGTCAACGAGAATTACCCAAACTGAAACACACACACAAACACACACACACACACACACACACACAGAGTAAAAACATTTTATGAGACATTTTACAAGATAGAGCACCCAATTGGTGTGGGACAATAATTAATAATCTAACATATGTGAAGGCTGGGCACAGTGGCTCATGTCTGTCATCCCAGCATTTTGGGAGCCTGAGGCAGGAAGATCACTTGAGCCCACCACTTTGAGACCAGCCACATTATGAGATCTTGTCTCTACAGAAAATTTTTAAAAATTAGCAGGGTATGGTGGCACACACCTGTAGTCCCAGCTATTTGAGAGGTTGAGATGGGAGAATGGCTTGAACCTGGGAGGTCAAGGGTGCAGTGAGCCAAGATCACGCCACTGCACTCCAGCCTTGGCAATGAGCAAGACGCTCTCTAAAAAAAAAAAAAAAGAAAGAAAGAAAGAGAAAGAAAAAAGAAAAGAAAAGAAAGAAAAAAGTTAACATAAGTGAAATTGAAATCCCAGAAGGCAAATAGAAACAATGAGGGAGACTAGTTGAGGAAATAATGACCAATAATTTTCCAAAAATAAAATCACAACAAATTTTAGATTTAAAAAATCATAGGGATGCATAGAGGGGAACAACATACACTGGGGCCTGTCAGAGGGCAGGGGGTGGGAGGAGGGAGAGGATCAGGAGGAATAGCTAGTGGATGCTGGGCTTAATCCCCAGGTGATGGGAGGGTCTGTGCAGCAAACCACCATGGCACATGTTTACCTACGTAACAAACCTGCACATCCTGCACATGTACCCCTGAACTTAAAAGCTGGAAATTTAAAAAAAACTTAGTTAATATTAAATGTGACTTTTAAAAAATCATAGGACCACACTAGAACAAATAGCTCATCCCCCAAATACAAAAAACCAAAAAGCTCAGACACATCCTATTCAAACTTCTAAAAACCAGTGATAAAGACAGTATCTAAAAGGAAGCTAGAAAAAAAACAGACACATTACATACAGAAGCACAAATACAATTATAGTGCAAGACTTCGTATCAGAAACTGTGCATGCCAGAAGAGAATGGAGTGACCCTGGTAAAGGAATGCAAGGAAAAACACTCTCACCCTGGAATTCTAGTGCTCAAAAATAAACAATAAATAAAGACTTTCCAGACACACAAAAGCAGAGAGAATTCATTGTTTGTGGATCTGTAATACAAGAAATGTTAAAAAAAAATTATTCAAGCAGAAGACTATGATACCAGACAGAAATCTGGATTTACACAAAGAAGAGAAGATCTCTAAAAATAGCTTGAAAGAAGATAAATATTTTAAAACTCTTTTTCTTGTTCTACATTGTTCTAAGAGATAACTAACTGTATAAAGCAAAAACCATAGCAATATATTGTGATTAAGGACTTGTATGTAGAAGATTTAAGGAACTCTAAAACACTCAAGAAAAAAAAAAGGGCCGGGCGCGGTGGCTCAAGCCTGTAATCCCAGCACTTTGGGAGGCCGAGACGGGCGGATCACAAGGTCAGGAGATCGAGACCATCCTGGCTAACCCGGTGAAACCCCGTCTCTACTAAAAAATACAAAAAACTAGCCGGGCGAGGTGGCGGGCGCCTGTAGTCCCAGCTACTCTGGAGGCTGAGGCAGGAGAATGGCGTGAACCCGGGAGGCGGAGCTTGCAGTGAGCTGAGATCCCGCCACTGCACTCCAGCCTGGGTGACAGAGCGAGACTCCGTCTCAAAAAAAAAAAAAAAAAGAAAAGAAAAAAAAAAGAACACGCAAATGATACAGTCGAGCAAAAGATCTGAACAGACACTTTACCAAAGAAAATATACGTATGGCAAATATGCCCATGAAAAGAGGCTCAGTATCATTGTCATTAGAGAAATGCAAATTTAAGCCACAGTGAGACACCATTACACATATATTAGAATGGCTTAAAACAAACAAACTACAAAAGCCTGACAACGCAGAACGCCTGTGAGCATGGGAACAAGTGAAACTTCCACTCATTGTTGATGGGAATACCAAATGGTACAGTCACTTAGGCAAGCAGGTTGGCAATTTCTTTATTTCTTTCTTTCTTTTTTTTTTTTTTTTTTAAAGACACAGTCTCGCTCTATGTCCCAGGCTGGAGTGCACTGGTGTGATCTCGGCTTACTGCAACCTCCACTTATGAACTCCTGGGTTCCAGCGATTCTCCTGCCTCAGCCTCCCAAGTAGCTGGGATTACAGGCACGTGCCACCATGCCTGGCTAACTTTTTTATATATTTAGTAGAGACAGGGTTTCACCATGTTAACCAGGCTGGTCTCGAACTCCTGACATCAAGTGATCTGCCCGCCTTAGCCTCCTAAAGTGCTGGGATTATAAGCATGAGCCACCGCACCAGCCATGACACCCCCATCTCTACAAAATATTTAAAAATTCGCCAGGTGTGGTGGTGTGCACCTGTAGTCCCAGCTACTCAGGAGGCTGAGGCAGGAGGATCTCTTGAGCCCAGGAGTTCAAGGCTGCAGTGAGCTATGATCACGCCACTGCCCTCTAGCCTGGGGGACAGAGCAAGACTCTGTCTCTAAGAAAGAGAGCAACAATTCAAATTAAATTAATTCAAATCACTGGTTATTAACTTCAAACTTTTTTCCCCAAAAAGCAAGACAAAAAGGAGGCACCTGGCCCAAATTCAGCCGGTTTTTTCTCAAAGTAGCCTTTGACGGGAGACATGACCTTAGACTCTGAAATCAACCTGTCTTATGGGAAAGCAGAAAAGAAAACAGGAAGAGGGACCAGACAGACACCCCAGAACAGACGAGCATTTCAGGAACCCCACATCACGACTGGCACTCACATCCAGCCACCTTAAACTCCCAAAGTGCCTTCTCTTCGGCTGACCCCTGAGATCCTGATTGGAGAGGCAGAAAGCGCACCTCCAGATCCTCATTGGACAGATGAGGAAACTGAGGCTGTGCAATGAAAGAATCTTCTTGGAGCTCCAAAGTCTCCCCTTACCTGTCCTGCCTACCCTGGAAGCCCCAGAGGGGCTGAAGGCTGCTGTCCCCATGCCCAGGTACCCCTCAAAGCCCTCACAGCTGCTTTACAGCCACTAGCCTAAGACCCAAAGTCTTACCTCCCAGAACCACACTCTTGAATACACCTTGTCTCTTCCTGCAATCAAGGTTAAGAACTTTTATTTATATTTCTCCTTTATAGTAGTATAAAAGATGCATGTGTCTTTAAAGTTCTTCAAATAGTTCATGGGCACCTCTGTTCCATACTACCTAAAATCTCTCTGCCCTAATTAGACTTTTCCCAATCCACTCTCTTGAAGGATGTGGTGGAATAATGAAAGGGCCTTACTGGAACTTGGGGGATAATGAACCTGTTACATTGAAAAGGAAGTGGTGGCCAGTGCGGTGGCTTATGCCCGTAATCCCAACACTCTGGGAGGCCAAGACAGACAGATCACCTGAGCTCAGGAGTTCAAGACCAGATTGGCCAACATGGTGTAACCCTGTTTCTACAAAAATACAAAAATTAGCCAGGCATGATGTCGGATGCCAATAATCCCACCTACTCGGCAGGCTAAGGCAGGAGAATCGCTTGAACCCGGGAGGCGGAGGTTGCAGTGAGCCAGATCATGCCATTGCACTCCATTCTGGGTGACAGAGTGAGACGTGGTCTCAAAAAATAAATAAATAAATAAATAAATAAATAAATAAATAAATGGAAGCAGTAGCTTGATAAGGAAGCCCAGGCTCTCTCCAAGCCCACGTATCATGAGGGTATGTAACCACGACTTAGACCTTTGGATCAAAGATGTGCCCAGGAGAGAGAGACCAGTTCAGTCTCTTGCCACAACTCTCAAAACCCTCCTTTCCGAAGCACACTTTAAGCTTTTTTGGAAAACCCTTTAAAAAGAGCCAAAATCCTTGCTTAGAATTGAAAAAAATAAATGTTTTTATAAGTGTAATGGCTCTATCACAAAGCATACTAATTCTGCTCTAAAATTACGTTTGCCAAACCCTCCAAGGGGGTGATCCAATTGCACACCCCGAGAGCATGATTCAGTCCTTCTCAATGCTCAAAATGCAACTTTTCTCCCCAACGGCCTCAAACAAATTGACATATTTATATCCTTACCAATCTGTAAGTTCTCAGGGTGTGAAGAGGCTGTTTACTTTAAAGAGCAGACACAAGTAAGAATCATAATCATGGTTGTTCTGCTCGAGGGTTGAACGTTAAGATCAGACAGAACCTTCTGAGTCCGTGCGTGATGACCCACAGGAGTTTGCAAGGAGAGAAGGTAATCTCTTGCTGGGGGTGACTCTGAGGGAGCAAGGCCCACCACCTACTGCTGATCACTTCAAAATAATTCACTTGTCAATGCATTCACCTAGCCAGTGTGGATAATGGTGGCTGACCTTCACTGAGCTGAGCGCCTACAAGGCATACTTTGCACTGAGCTAAACTGTGCACAGAAGGAGGCATTGAATCCTCATTGCAGGCTTTGAGGCAGGTGCTGGCTTCATTCTTATGGTACCCAGGAGGAGACCTGGAGCTCAAAGAGGCTGAGCTAGGCAGCACAGCACAGAGTCTCAACTCAGGCTCTCAGCCAATGTTTCCCGTGTTCCACTCTTCCCTGGGATCCCAGGCCTCTGGGTTCCCCACCCACCCCAACCCCAACCCAAATGCTATGACCTTTGCAGGAAGCTCTCATGACTGGGTGTGGTGGTTCACGCCTGTAATCCCAACAGTTTGGGAGGCCGAGGTGGGCAGATCACCTAAGGTCAGGAGTTTGACACCAGCCTGGCCAACATGGTGAAACCCTGTCTCTACTAAAAATACAAAAATTAGCCAGGCATGGTGGCATGCACCTGTAATTCCAGCTACACGGGAGGCCGAGGCAGGAGAATGCTTGAACCCAGGAGGCAGAGGTTGCAGTGAGCCAAGATTCCGCCACTGTACTCCAGCTGCCACTGCATTTCAGCCGCCACTGCACTCCAGCCTGGGCAACAGAGCAAGACCCTGTGTCAAAAAAATAAAAATAAAAATAAAAAAATTTAAAAAAAAGGAGGAGGGGAAGGAGAAGGAGAAGAAGCTCCCACGGATTGACTCTGTGCTCAGAGGAAAACATCTTTGTTCAGCAGGGCTGGGTCCTACCCAGGTGTTGCAGGGCAGAGATGCCCACAGCAGTGAGCATAAATGGATCCATCTCCTCCCACCTCCTTCCTTCAGGATGTCGCCACCCTAAACAGCCTGCCAGGGAAACAGCACTTCGCTTACTTCTCTCCAGACTGAATCATCACTGAAGATGTTAATTAACATAAAATATTTGAATTGCTATTTTAATTTTTACTCATACATTTAGGGTTATAGCCAATTGGTGAAGATTTGCCTTCTTTTTTGCCATCAGATGTTTGGTCATATCCTCATTTCGGGAAAACTGGACTCATGGCACTGAAAGTTGTTATAGGACAACTTTTACACAAGAAGCTGGAGGATGCTGACAAAAGCGTGCCATGAGGGAGAATCCGACCACTTTATGGGGAGAGGCAGATCTTGAACCAGGGGCTTGAGCAGGGACTCCCATCTCTACCACTATGGGACCCAGGGCCTCAGGCACATCACATGCCACTGAGCCTCAGGGTCCCCAGCTGGGCTGAGAGGATGGCTGAGGATCAGACGGGTGACTGTGATCAGAGGGGCCCTCCCCTGTGTTCTCATGACAAAGCTCTGGAAATGCGGGCAACTCTTAATTTTTTTTAATTAATTAATTAATTTTTTTTTTTTTGAGACAGAGTCTCACTCTGTCACCTAGACTGGAGTACAGTGGTGCAATCTTGGCTCACTGTAATCTCAACCTCCTGGGCTCAGGTGATTCTCCTGCATCAGCCTCCCAAGTAGCTGGGACTACAGGTGCACACCATCATACCCAGCTAATTATTTAAATTTTTCTGTAGAGATAGGGTCTCCGTATGTTGCCCAGGCTGGTTCAAACTCCTGGCCTCAAGCAATCCTCCCATCTCAGCCTCCCAAAGTGCTGGGATTCCAGGCATGAGTCCCCACACCCAACCTCAACACCAGATTTGAATAGTGTCCCTGCCAAAATTTATGCCCACTTCGAACTTCAGAATGTGGTGTTATTTGGAAACAGGTCTTTGCAGATGTAATCAAGTTGCAATGAGGCCATCTGGATCACTCATCTGTCTAAAAAGAAGAAGAGATAAACAGAGGCACGCAGGGCTGAAGGCCATGTGATAGACAGAAACAGACTGGAGTGATGCATCCTGAAACCAAGAGACCCTGAGGATTCCTGGAGCCACCAGACACTGCAAAGAATCCTCCCCTAGGACCTTCGGAGGAACCATGGCCCTGCCAACAGCTTGAACTGCTGGCCTTCTGGTCTCCAGAACTGTGAGAGAATAAATTCCTGTTGTCTTAAGCCACCCAGTTTGCAGTACTTTGTTACGGCAGCCCCAGAACACTCATATAGTGTGGACGTTACCAATCTCAAAACAGAGTCAGTGCCGAGCACAGTGCCTGCTGCCAGGAGGCCATGGAGTGAGAACCCTCATGCATCGATGCCTGTAATAGGACTTATCACACACAAAAAATGCCTGCACATATGCCTATGATGGGAACTACGCAAGGAACTCCTCTAAAACCCCGGGTTCCAGGCTGGGCTTGGTGGCTCATGCCTGTAATCCCAGCACTCTGGGAAGCGGAAACGAGCGGATAACTTGAGGTCAGAAGTTCGAGACCAGCCTGGCCAACATGGTGAAACCCTGTCTCCACTAAAAATATAAAAAGTAGCCAGGCACAGTGGCACGTGCCTGTAATCCCAGCTACTCGGGAGGCCGAGACAGGAGAATCACTTGAATCTGGGAGACAGATGTTGCAGTAAGCCGAGATTATGCCACTGCACTCCAGCCTCGGTGACAGAGCAAGATTTCATCTCAAAAAACAAACAAACAACAAAAAAACCCAAGGTTCCAAATAAGCCCCTCACACAAGAACAGTTGCCCAACAACGGCTGCTTCACCAATTCCTGCAATGAGCCCCTGTAATCAATGTCTTTGTTTCAAATAAGCTTACATGGACTTCTCTTCTTTTTTGTCTTTAAAAGCTTCCCTGGCCGGGCACAGTGCCTCATGCCTATAATCCCAGCACTTTGGGAGGCTGGGGTGGGAGGATTGCTTGAGGCAAGGAGTTCAAGACCAGCCTGGCCAACATGGCAAAACCCCATCTCTACAAAAAAGTAAAAATTAGCTGGGCATTACACACCTGTAATCCCAGCTACTCGAGAGGCTGAGGCAGGAGAATCATTTGAGCCCAGGAGTAAGAGGCTGTAGTGAGCTATGATCACACTGAGAGGTGACAATGTGCTAGCAGCTCTCACTCTGGGACTCTCCTTGGCCTCCGGCCTCGGTATCCGCTCTGGCGGCGCTTGAGGAGCCCTTCAGCCCACCACTGCACCGTGGGAGCTGGCTGAGGCCAGAGCCTCCTCCCTCTGCTTGCGGGGAGGTGTGGAGGGAGAGGCACGGGCGGGAACCAGGGCTGCGCTCGCGGGCTAGTGTGAGTTCCGGTGGGCGCGGGCGCGGGCTCGGGCTCGGCAGGCCCTGCACAGTGAGCGGCTAGCCGGCACCACCCGCCAAGGGCAGTGAGGGGCTTAGCACCTGGGCCAACAGCTGCGGAGGTTGAGCCAGGTCCCCCAGCAGTGCCAGCCCGCGGACGCCGCACTCAAATTCTGGCTGGGCCTTAGCTGCCTCCCCACGGGCAGGGCTTGGGACCTGCAGCCTGCCATGTCTGAGCTCCCCACACTGTGGTGGGCTCCCACGGGGCCTGAGCCTCCCCGACGGGCGCCGCCCTCTGCTCCGTGGCGCCCGGTCCCATCCACAGCCCAAGGGCTAAGGAGTGCAGGTGCGGCTGAGGACTGGCGGGCAGCTCCTCCTGCAGCCCTGTGCAGCATCCACTGGGTGAAGCCAGCTGGGCTCCTGAACTGGATGGGGACTTGGAGAACTTCTAGCGGGAGGTTCTAGCGGGAGGATTGTATGTGCGCCAATCAGCACTCTGTATCTAGTTAACCTAGTGGGAACTTGGAGAACTAGCACTCTGTGACTCTGTGTCTAGTGCAAGGATTGTAAAGGCACCAATCAGCACTCTGTGTCTAGCTCAGGGTTTGTAAATACACCAATTGGTACTCTGTATCTAGCTAACTCTGTATCTAACTAATTAGCACTCTGTGACTCTGTCTAGCTCAAGGATTGTAAACGCACCAATCAGCACTCTGTCAAAATGGACCAATCAGCTCTCTGTAAATGAACCAACTCTCTGTAAATGAACCAACTCTCTGTAAAATGAAGCAATCAGCAGATTGTGGGTGGGGTCAGATAAGGGAATAAAAGCAGGCTGCCAGACCCAGCAGTGGTAACCCGGTTGCTGGAGTGCCCTTCCACATTGTGGAATCTTTGTTCTTTCTCTCTTTGCAATAAATCTTGCTGCTGCTCACTCTTTGGGTCCAGGCTGCCTTTATGAGCATGAACTGTAACACTCACTGTTACACTCACTGCAAAAGTCTGCAGCTTCACTCTTGAAGCCAGCGAGACCAGGGAAGAACGACCAACTCCAGATGCGCTGCCTTTAAGAGGTGTAATACTCACCACGAAGGTCTGCAGCTTCACTCCTGGCAGCTAGACCATGAACCCACCAGAAGGAAGAAGCTCCAGACACATCTGAACGTCTGAAGGAACAATCTCTGGACACACCATCTTTAAGAACTGTAACACTCACCGCAAGGGTCCACGGCTTCATTCTTGAATACAGTGAGACCAAGAACCCACTAATTCCGGACACAACATGACTACACAAGGCGACAGAGCTAGACCTTGTCTCTAAAAAAAAAATAAAATGAAATAGATAGATAAAAGCGTCCCTCAGCCCCGAACTCTTTGGATGCAGCTACAACTGGTCATAGCATACATATTCCAGACTGCAATTCTTTGCTATTCCTAAATAAGCTCTTCTTTGGAGAGCTGATCTCTCTGATGTCTGTTTGTTTGTTTTGTTTGTTTAGAGAAAGGGTCTTGCCCTGTAGCCCAGGCTGGAGTGCAGTGGTGCGATCATACCTCTCTGTGGACTCAACTCCTGAGCTAAAGCCATCCTCCCACTTCAGCTTCCCAAGTAGCTGGGACTACAGGTGTGCACCACCATGCCCAGCTAATTATTTAATGTTTTGTATAGATGTGGTCCCACTATGTTGTCCAGGCTGGTCTCCAACTCCTAGGCTCAAGTGATCCTCCTGCCTTGGCCTCCAAAAGCACTGGGATTACAGGTGTGATCCACCAGGTCTGGCTCCCTGATGTTCACACAGGAAGCCTCCTATGTTGACAACAGCCTGGTTTGCCTGTAAGTTCAGAACATCCTTGAGCCTACTGACCTTCCCCTAGCCTTGGGACAGGAGAACAGAGGAAGAGAATGGTGGTCCCTGTCTGCCCTGTCTGTATGCTCAAGCTTAGACTGTAGGTCTCACCAAGCCTTTGGAGCCCATGATCTTGAAGGCTTTGTGGGGCAATAAAGAGGGAGTAGCTACCACCTCAGAGACAGTCCCTGGCATACCGTCTTATCACCCATCTCCTTTGTGACTTGGGGCTGGCCACCATCTCCCTCCCTCAGTGGACTCCCTATTTGATAGGCATGTCAGCACCTGCTCACATGAGGTACCCTTACTAAATGGTGACCAGCAGGCAAGACACAGTGGCAGACACGGTGAGACTGCAGGAGGGGTGGCAGGTGTCTGGTCAGGAAGTCTCTCTTCTGTGCGCACCCCAGAAGAATCCAGAAGGACGGGCTCAGCCACAGTCCAAGGGTTCGGCCACAGTCACCAGCTGATACGGATGGTTTTTGTGTAGACTACACTTGTCCGCCTTTCAGGGTAATCCGGCAAAGTGGGAACCAGAAGGCAGGCCTGCCTCCTGCTCTGTGACATTCATGGCTCTGGCCTGCTCACCTCCATGGGCACCTAGTCAACTGTCTGCCCTCCCTATGCCCAGTCCTCTCCTGAAGGCAACCTTAGTTCAAGGCATCCATGCCCCTGCAGATGCTATGCTGCCCAGAGGGCACAGTGGGTCACCTCTCTGCGTGGCCTGGCCCTGCCTGGACACAGGCTGCTTTGTGCAGGGTTCAGCGGCTCAGAAAATAGGAGCCCCAAATCAAGGCTGACGGGCCACTGAAGCAGAGCCATGGAGCAGTGATGGTAGCCACGCCACGTGGATGGTCTTATGCAAGCCCACTCTTCTCATCTCAGAGCTCCCAAGAGACAAGGGGAGGCAGAGGAGGAAGGTGAAGCTGAGAAAGGGAAGGTAGGGGATTCCCTGAGGCACGCAGCCAGCGTGGGAACCAGGCAGCCCTGGAGCCCCAGGCCAGAGCAGCTGCAGAGACTTGACAGCCTCCCAACAGCCTCCAAACTGCCGTACAGCTGCTGCTCTCCCATCAAGGGAGGACGAATGTTAATTAAAGCATGATTTAGCAAAGAAGGTAAAATTTAAACAAATAGGATGTACTGAAGTGCCGGAGAGGTGATCAGATGGCCTCCTGGCCTCTATTTATTTATCAAACACCTGTCACCTGGCAGCAGGCGCTGTGCTAGGTGCTGGGAACAAGCCCAGCCCACTCCCCGCCCAGGGATGCAGGCATGGAGAAGGAGGGCATTTGATGCATTTAAACCTGCATGCCAGGCCTAGCACAGTGCCTGTTTCTGAGCAGGTGCTCAAAAACCTCTGAGGAATGAATAAATGAATGAATGAATGAATGAACGAACGAACAAATGAATCTACCAGAAGAAATAACATGAACATCTAAATGCAACCAGGATGGGAAGAGGATTTGAGCTATAAAGAGCAGTCAATTCAATCTGCAAGCAATCCAGGAAGGCTGCCTGAAGGAGGCAGCACTTGGTCTAAGCTTGAAAGATTGAGTAGAGCTTTGAGAACTGGAGAAGGAGGCCAGAAATCAAAAAGTACACACATTTTTTTTTTCAGAAGCAGGGGCAGTATTCCTAAAGAGCCTGTACAAGGTCAAACCTAATCAGATTCTAGAACACTGAGGCATTTTTGTAAGTGATAGTGGCTGGGTGCAGTAGCTCATGCCTGTAATCCCAACATTTTGGGAGGCTGGCAGGAGGATTACTTGAGGCCAGGAGTTCAAGACCAGCCTGGGCAACATAGCAAGACCCCCAACTCTCCAAAAAATAAAAATAAATAGCTGGGCATGGTGGTGTGAGCCTGTAGTCCCAGCCCCTCAGAAGGCTGAGGCAGGAGGATCACTTGAGCTCAGGAGTTCAAGGCTGCAGTGAGCTATGACTGTACCACTGCATTCCAGCCTGGGTAGCAGAACAGGACCCTGTCTCTAAAAATAAAGAAACAAAAATAAATGGTCCCAGTGAGATCTGGAGGAAATCAAGGAGGCCCAGAGTCTGACCATAACTTCCAAGGAGAAGTTCCAGCTGCTACTCATTTGTGAATTGCTATTGTTACAGATTGGGATTGCTTACTCCTTGGCAGGAGTAGGGGCAGAGCACGGAGTGACCCCTGGAGAAGGGCTCACCCTTCAGTACTAGGGCTAAGGAGCAGGTCCTGCCCTAGTACCGAAGGACACTGGAGTCTGTGAGCCTAAGAAGGGACACAGGGTCGGGGGCAGAGTGGCAAACTAGTGTTCCTGAGTCCCATTCTATCTAGGGTGTGCACAGGAAACAGATTGAGGGACTCGACCAGGAGACAACTGGAGTCTTGGAGAGTAAGTAGTGAGGGGGCCAAGCCCAGCTGTTTATCTTTTTTTATTTTATTTTTTTGAGATGGGTTCTTGCTCTGTCATCCAGGCTGGGGTACAGTGGCACGATGATGGCTCACCACAGCCTCGAACTCCTGGGCTCAAGTAATCCTCTCACCTCAGCCTCTTGAGAAACTGGGACTACAGGTACACACCACCAAGCATGGCTAATTCCTTTTTTGTAGAGATGGGGTATTGCTATGTTGCCAAGGCTGGTCTCCAACTCCTGGGCTCGTGATCCTCCCACCTCGGCTCCTGAAGGTGCTGGGCTTACAGCTGTGAGCAGTCACACCTGGCCTGCTTCTCCGTACTTAAGCGGTCCCAGCCCCTGCAGTTTCTCTTCTCATGGCCAAACTTGGAGAGTTGGGATTGACTGTGTAAGGGAGGTGTGTGCCCTTGGTCTCACCCCAGCACAGTGGATGGCCCCACCTTCATCAGGTTGCAGTCAATGAACATATAAACCTTGCTGGGCGTTTCTGAGTTCCGTGGGAGTTTCAGCATAAAAAATCATTGTGCTGCCAGACAGGCTTGCAGCCAAAATACAAATGGGATGCCTCAATCCACACAGGACCAAGGGTTTTCACTCTTGGGAACCCTGGGTCAATCCCCTAGCCAGGACTCAGCTTGCGAGCACACTTAAAGAGTCTCTCTCAGGGCAGGCGCGGTGGCTCATGCCTGTAATCCAAGCACTTTGGGAGGCCGAGGCAGGCAGATCACCTGAGGTCAGAAGTTCAAGACCAGCCTGGCCAGCATGGTGAAACCTCATCTCTGCTAAAAATATAAAAATTAGTCGGGTGTGGTGGCATACACCTGTAATCCAGCTAGAGGGGTCTGCTTTTTCTCAGATCTTCAGCATTATGGAAAACTTTGACCCATCAGAAGAGCACATCTAAAGACACGTATCACCTATCAGCATCTTATTAAAGGATTTTTTTTCAGGTAACAAATGACTCTCATGCAAATACAAAGTGAATACATGTCAAAGATCTTCTTTACCTCATTAATTAATGAGGGAATCAGTGAGATATTGCAAATAATTTAAAGAAGGATTGAAAGCATCACAATAAAGACTGCTGAAGCGAATTTGCAAATAGACACAAAACTGATCTATCCATGACGTGATATTCATTGCCTTCCAGTAGACACACTTCATTTGCATTTTGATGGATGAGAATCACTTACCTCCTATCAGTTGTCTACAATGTGCAGAGTGGTAAAAGAGCTCAAACACAACAAAAGGCAGAGATAACTCAACTTGACAGGGCGCTACATATTTTTTTTTTTTTCTTTCCTTCTTTAAAAAAAATTTTTTTTTGGCTGGCCTTGTAATTCCAGTGCTTTGGGAGACTGTGGCAGGAGGATTGCTTGAAGCCAGGAGTTCAAGGCCAGCCTGGGCAACATACAAAGACTCTACAAGAAATAAAATTTTAAAAGAATTACCCTGGCATGCCTAGTAATAGTAATCCTAGCTACTCAGGAGGCTGAGGCAGGAGGATCATGAGAACTCAGGATTTCAAGGCTGCAGTGAGCTGTGATAATGCTACTGCACTCCAGCCTGGACAACACAGTGAGACTGTCTTAAAAAAACTTTTTAAAAATTGACACATTGTAATTGACATATTTATGGTGTACAATTTGATGTTTTGATACATAAATATGTTGCATAATAATCATAAAATCATATCAGGGTAGATAGCATGTCCATCACCTCATGCACTTATTTCTTTGTAGTGAGACCAGGCTGGCAAATATGGTGAAACCCTGTCTCCACTAAAAATACAAAAATCAGCTGGGTGCCTGTAATCCCAGCTACTCAGGAGGCTGAGAGAGAAGAATCACTTGAACCCAGGAGGCAGAGGTTGCAGTGAGCCGAGATCGCACTATTGCACTCCAGCCTGGGTGGCAGAGCAAGACTTCGTTTCAAAACAAAACAAAAAACCTGTAGTACCTCTCCATCTCATTCAGAGTAAAACCCAAAATCCTTTCATGGCTTCACTTATCTCCTGCCTCTGTGCCTGAAACACACCAGGCACACTCCTGCCCCAGGGTGTTGGCACGGACTGTTCTCTCTGACTGGATGCTCTTCCCCTAGATCTCCAGTTGACTACTCCTCTTGTGTAATGCAAGTCTTTAAAAGTCACCTTCAGGCCAAGTGTGCTGGCTCACACCGGTGTAATCCTAGCATTTGGGGAGGCCAAGGTGGAAGGATGCCTTGAGGCCAGGAGTTCCAGACCAGCCTGGGCAACATAGTGAGACCCCATCTTCACAGAAAATAAGGAAAAAAATTAGCTGCGTATGGTGGTGGGTGCCACCTGTGGTCCCATCTACTCGGGAAGCTGTGGCAGGAGGATCCCTTGAGCTCAGGGGGTTGAGGCTGCAGTGAGCTATGATCATTCCATTGCTCTCCAGCTGACAGAGTGAGACCCTTTCTCTAAAATAAATAAAATTTTAAAAACAGTATTAAATAAAAAATAAGTCACCTTCTGACTAAGCCCATCTTCCAGCAGCCTTATAGGATTTTGCAACCCCTCCCCAGGAGCTACCTCTCACTCCTTACCTATACCCACAGCCCCTTACCCAGCTGGATACTTCCTTTTCCCATGATGCTTGGTACCCTCTAGCATGCTGCAGAATCTTTTTTTTGTTTTTGTTTTGTTTTGTTTTGTTTTGAGACAGTCTTGCACTGTCGCCTGGGCTGGAGTGCAGTGGCACATCTCAGCTCACTGCCACCTCCGCCTCCCAGATTCAAGCGATTCTCCTGCCTCAGCTTCCTAAGTAGCTGGGATTACAGGTGCTTACCACCACCCCCGGCTGATTTTTTGTGTTTTTAGCAGAGATGAGCTTTCACTATGTTGGCCAGGCTGGTCTCAAACTCCTGACCTCGTGACCTGCCCCCCTTGGCTTCTCAAAGCGCTGGGATTGCAGGCGTGAGCCACCGCGCTCGGCTGCTGCAGAATCTTTTTAAGCATTATGCTTTCTGTTTACTGGTTCTCTCCCATTGGAACATGAGCCCAGGAAGGAGGGCTGGCTGACTCTACATTGTTGTGTCCCAAGCACCTAGAACACTACCAGGCAGCAAACCCCCTCCCCAGTTGCACAGAATTTTCTTCCTGACACCACAAAACATCTTCTTTCCTAGCAGGGCACACTCTGGTAGCCACTGAGGACAGAGCCTCCACCAAAGCCACGATACTACAGGAGCCAGGAGACAGGACTACAGATGTGACAAGGCAGGCAGAGGAAGGGTTTGCAGCTGATGGTCAAGTCAGGGAGAGGGATCCTGCCCACCAGACACCTCACTCCTACCTTAGACTGGGCTGACATTATTTTTTTTCTTTTTTTCAGATGGGTCTCACTCTGCCACCCAGGCTGGAGTACAGTGGCACAATCATAGCTCACTGCAGCCTTGACCTTCTGGGCTCAACTGATCTTCCCACCGCAGCCTCCCAAGTAGATGGGACTACAGGTGCACACCACCATGCCAGGTTAATTTTTAATATACACTTCTAGAGATGCAGCCTTTCTATGTTACCCAGGCTGGTCTCAAACTTCTGGTCTCAAGTGATCCTCCTGCCTTGGCCTCCCACAGTGCTGGGATTATAGGCATAAGCCACTGCACCCAGCTAGACTGACATTTTTTGATGGAGTGAAGAAAAGGGAAAAAAGAATATAGCATCCACATTAAAACAGACTGAGGGCTCATATCTTGCTTAATCCATTGAAACTCAAGTGATAACCCCAGAAGAGTATATTGTGCTTGCTTTAACCTGAAAAGTAGGAATTTCTGACTCTGGGGGAAGATATTGGGAGCAGAGAGAACAAACGCAGCTTGACCACAAAGTATGTGCCAGGCCCTTTGCCTTCTCTGATTACATTTGCATCACAACCTTACGCTGTGACCCATCTCCCAGGTACGGACCCTGGGGCTCTGGCTGGCAAAATGAAGTACCTAAAGCCACCCAGCCAGTAGCATGAGAAGCTAAGAATTCCAACCCAGAACTCACTCCCCACATACCTGGGGTCTCTCCCCTAAGAGGCAGGCAGTCCCAGAGAGCAGTGTCTTTGTCATCTCCTTGTCGCTGTCCCACAGGCTCCACAGCAGAGTTCCCCTCAGATCCAAGGGCACCAACTTTCACAGAAGCTCATGTTTTATGAGGAAAGACAGGGCCCCATCTCCATGGAATAATTTAATCTCAGAGCAGCATGCCCTTGTCTAAGACGACGTCCAGTTGGCTTGCAACCCAATAAGGTCCTGACAAAATTAGTCTCTCAGGGCGGCAGCCTCGCTGTGTGATTTGGGACCAGGCTGGCAGCTGTGGTGCCAGAATCCCAGCCAGAAAAAGGAAAAGATGAGAAAGAAAGAACAAACAGCCCCATGCGGAGAATTATGGTGGAAGGTCCATGCTAGAGGGGGCTGATTCATCTCAGGAGTGCTGTATCTCTCGGTGGCAAGAGAAAGGACTTCCAGGGTCACGCCTGATTTTAAAACCTGGGTGATAGTGTTTGCCCCATGGGAGGCCCAAAATGTGTGCCTGGCAAAATAGCCTTGGGTGCACATGGACAAGCGGCTTCATCACCTTTACTCTCACTTCTGCTCAAGCCAACCACAGACATAGTACATCCACAGCCACATGCCCACCCCAAGTGAAGGACTGGAGGGTATTTGGAGAAAAATCTTCGAGTCTCATTTCTAGCTATCATGGTGCATGGTGGTGAGGCCAGAGAGCTGTGGTGGGGCACAGGGAGTGGTGGGGCATGGGGGAACTTGACCTTGACCTCTTCCAAATCTGCAAAGCTCTCTGCTCCCTTGGACCAGGCTCATGCCTTTGGTACCTGATGCCATCCCCTGCTGGCTACTAGAGATAAATATTCCCCTAGAACAATGCAAAGTGTGCATGAAACCCCTGTTTTCCCGTTGCCCAC
Source organism: Theropithecus gelada (assembly GCF_003255815.1). Classification (NCBI taxonomy): domain Eukaryota; kingdom Metazoa; phylum Chordata; class Mammalia; order Primates; family Cercopithecidae; genus Theropithecus; species Theropithecus gelada. Next base: position 56,041,821 of record NC_037670.1, on the reverse strand, counting down.
TGGAGAAATCTCACTACTTCACAAGACCTCACCAAGTAAGACAGGAATGGCCGAGAAGTAGTTCAGAAACTGTAAACAGCCTCATGTCAAAGTCCCACAGTGACCATAGCCAGTCCTGAGAGGCCACTCCCACCTTGCAGTTCAGCCTGACTCCTGCCAAGAAGACACCAGAGAAACCTGAAAAACTGAATTTTCAGCCATGATAAAAAGGGAGGTTGGACATGTCTCGTTATACCCCCTCCCTCTTGGGATTTAGGCACAACTGGCCAGCATTAACACTAAAATAGAAATCATAAGACTGACGGGACAGACTCTGTGGCAATAAGATCTCAAATTCCAACTTGACTCTGGTATAGCATCACATGACAGATAGTGGACTCTGAAGGACATCAAAATATTTTACCCCAAAATACATTTCTTTGACATATTTTGAAATGGCCCTGCAAAGCCATCTTTGCTGGGGGAAATTTGCATCATTAGAGAATCTCCATTAAAGAAGCCAGGACTTTCCCAGATCTAGGAGAGATCAACTCAGAGTCTGACACCTTTTAAGGTCAGAAAAGGGACATTTTCTACCTCTTCTCTCTGAGGGCTGCCATCCTTCATCTACATAACAAAAGCCTTGGTGTCCACAACGCCTGTGTATCAGTTCATTCTCACACTACTATAAAGAAATACCTGCTGGGAGAGGTGGCTCACGCCTGTAATCCCAACACTATGAGAGGCAAAGGTGGGCAGATCACCTGAGGTCAGTAGCTTAAGACCAGCCTGGCCAAGATGACAGGGTTTCACACCCTGTCACTACTAAAAATACAAAAAATTAGTCAGCCATGGTGGTGGGCGCCTGTAATCCCAGCTACTTGGGAGGCTGAGGCAGGAAAATCACTTGAACCTGGGAGGCAGAGGTTGCAATGAGCCAAGATTGCACCACTGCATTCCTGCCTGGGTGACAGAGTGAGACTGTCTCAAAAAACAAAAAACAAAAAACAAAAGAAAGAAAGTATACCTAAGGGGGTTGAGTTACAGTTGGTTTTATACATTTTAGGGTGGCAGGAATTGTAGGTAAAATTATAATTGGGAATAGGGACCGCTTGAACTCAGGAGGCAACCTCTGCCTCCTGGGTTCAAGTGATTCTTTTACCTCAGCCTCTTGAGTGGTGGGAATACAGGCTCCTGCCACCACACCTGGCTAATTTTTGTATTTTTAGTAGAGGCAGAGTTTCACCATGTTGGACAGTCTGGTCTCGAACTCCTGACCTCCTATGATCCACTATCTTCAGCCTCCCAAAGTGGTGGGATTACAGGCATGAGCACTACACCTGGCCCATAGGTACACTTTCTCAGGACCTTTTGAGGCAGTTCCAAGGGCCATGGTTACTCATACTGGCTTGTAATAAATGTTTTGGAATATTTTACAGGATTTGTTGTGCTTGTTTCTCTTTCTTTCTTTCTTTCTCTCTCTTTCTCTTTCTTTCTTTCCTTTCTTCCTTCCTTCCTTTCTTTTCTTTTCTTTCTTTCTTTCTTTCTTTCTTTCTTTCTTTCTTTCTTTCTTTCTTTCTTTCTTTCTTTCTTTCTTTTTCTCTCTCTCTCTCTTTCTTTCCCTCCCTCCCTCCCTCCCTCCCTCCCTCTGTCTCTCTTTCTCTTTCTCTCTTTCTCTCTTTCTCTCTTTCTTTCTCTCTTTCTTTCTTTCTTTCTCTTTATTTTAGATAGAGTTTCACTCTTATTGCCCAGCCTAGAGTGCACTGGCGCAATCTCAGCTCACTGCAACCTCCACCTCCTGGGTTCAAGCGATTCTCCTGCCTCAGCCTCCCAAGTGTCTGGGATTACAGGCATGTGCCACCATGCCCAGCTCATTTTTTGTATTTAGTAGAGATGGCATTTCACCATGTTAGTCAGGTGGGTCTCGAACTCCTGACCTCAGGTGATCCACCTGCCTCGCCTCCCAAAGTGCTGGGATTACAGGCATGAGCCACCGTGCCTGGCCTATTGGGGTTGCTTTTGAACAGAACTCTACCTGATCATCCACATGGCTGGGGACCTGGGGGCTGGGTGCTGTCTGGGAGATGAATCCATGGCACCTGTGCCCTATCTGCATCACGGGCAGGGGCTGCAGACCTCAAAGGGTGAATCAGAGCATGAGAGAGGTTGGCAGTAAAAGCCAACTGCACCCCAGGGTACGATCAGCCAAATCCAGCCAAGGGGGGCTCTGCAGGACAAATGACCTAGTTTCTTTAAAAAATTAAATTAAATTAAAATGTTAAAACCATAGAGGGTGAACCTATCAAGAGAGATATTTCCTTAGGTCAGGTCCCAGGAAGCAAAGCCTGAGTTGGGAATTGGAAAGGAGAGGACACAATTTATTGATGGAGGCCGGGGCAAGATGGGGCACAGGGGAAGTCCAGAAAGGATGTGACCTCAGGGCACAGCGAGATGGGATTTAAGGGGTCTGTGGTGAGAAAATTGCCCTACAGAGCTGTCCTGCTGTGAAGCAAGGAGTTGAGGAGGGTTTATACCCACAGGCTGCCTCTGGAGTGGAAGGTAACTCTTCCCCTCTACTCCCAGGAGGAAGAGAGGCCCTCGGCCGCCATGGCTGTAGGCACCAGCGCTCAAAGCAGCACCTTCATGCCCACTGATCCCAAAGTATGGCCCCACTGGGGGTTGAACCCAAAAAGACATGTAGAAGTCTCAACCCCCCAAACCTGTGCATGTGATCTTGTTTGGAAATAGGGTCTTTGCAGAGGTCATTAATCAAGTTAAAATGAAGTTGTGTTGGATTAGGGTGAGCTCTAATCTAAGGACTGGTGTCCCCAGAAGAAGAGACACAGAGTCACACACACACAAAGGAGAAGGCCGCTGGAGGTGGAGGCAGAGACTAGAGTGATGCAACACAAACCAAGGAACGCCAAGACCGCCGGCCACCCCAGGAGCTGGAGAGAAGCAGAGGATGACAGTCCCTCAGAGCTTCTAGAAGGAACCAGTCCTGTTGATGCCTGCATTTTGGACTTCTGGCCTCCAGACTGTGAAAGAATCAATTTTTGTTGCCTTAAGCCATCCAGATTGTGGTAATAGGTTACGTTGGCCCTAGGAAGTTTCCTTTTTGGAAGAAGAAGGGGGAGAAAAATGATGTGAATCCTGACAAGTTACTTACCCATATTGGAGATTAACAGATTTTTTTTTAAGTGAGATGATGGTATTGTATTTGTATTTATATTTTCTTAAAAATGCAGTCCTGGCAGGGTATGGTGGCTCGTGCCTCTAATCCCAGCATTTTGCGGGAGGCCAAGGCGGGCACATTACTTAAGCCCAGGAGTTAGAGACCAGCCTGAGTAACACAGCAAGACCTTATTTCTACAAAACATACAAAAAAGTAAATAAATAAGCTGGGCATGGTGGTGCACATCTGTAGTCCCAAATACTTGGGAGACTGAGGCAGGAGGATTGCTTCAGGCTGCAGTAAGCCATGATCGTGCCACTACACTTCAGCCTGGGTGACAGCAAGACCCTGCCTCAAAAAAAAAAAAAAAAAAAAAGCAATCCCTATTCCCAATTGCAGATGAAATGATATATGGATAAGGATTTGTTTCAAAATAGTCCTGGTGGTAGTAGGTAGGGGAGGAGAGGGGATGGGGAACTAATCAATGAACTGTCAACGAACTGTTGAAGCAAGGAGATGAGATCATGGGGCTCCTTCATTAACTACAAGACTCTCTCCTTTATGTGTGGGTTTGTATTTTTGTATAATAAAAAGATAAATATGTCAAAAATATATAGAAAAGGCCAGGCGCGGTGACTCATGCCTGTAATCCCAGCACTTTGGGAGGCCAAGGCAGGCAGATCACCTAAGGTCAAGGGTTCAAGACCAGCCTGGCCAACATGATGAAACTTTGTCTCTACTAAAAACAAAAATTAGCCAGATGTGGTGGCACATGCCTGTAATCCTAGCTACTAGGGAGGCTGAGCCAGGAGAATCACTTGAACCCGGAAGGCGGAGGCTGCAATGAGCTGAGATCATGCCACTGCACTCCAGCCTGAGCAACGAGTGAGACCCTGTCTCAAAAACAAAACAAAACAAACAAACAATATATATATATGTGTGTGTGTGTGTGTATATATATATATATATATAGAGAGAGAGAGAGAGAGACAGAGGGAGACAGAAAGAGAGAGAGAGCAGAGGCCATAGAACAGCCTGGGCACAGCTGAGGCAATTTATTAATCCCAGCTGAGCATGGTGGTGCACACCTGCTAGTCCCAGCTACTCAGAAGGTTGAGACAGGAGGATCACTTGAGTCCAGAAGGTTGAGGCTGCAGTGAGCTATAATTGCAACACTGAACTCCAACCTCAGTAATGGAGTGAGATCCTGTCTCAAAAAAAAAATTGGTTCCCCAAGAGCCTGTGCCAGAATGAGGCAGGGGTGGCATTGACCTGTGGCCCATGGAGGCTTCACCCCTAAGAGAAGTCCCCCTAGACCCCATCCACCAGCCTCCCATGGCCCACCAGCCCCCTGCCTTCTCCTATCCATGGACTCCCATGTCCTGGGGCTGCCACAAAAGCTGAGATGACCCTTCGTTGTTTGCAGCCACAGTCTGCCTGAGCCTGATGTTCAGGCTAGGGGTGCACAGGCTGCTCCCATCAGAGGAGATGATGTCCTTCCTCTGAAAGTCCCACTTATTTCCAGCCCAAGTGAAGAAAGTGAATGGGCATCATGGGATTTGCCTGCAGAGAGGGCCACACGCAGGCATATCACTGGGTGTGCAGGGAGCAGATATGACAACGCCTTGGGCTCCACATCAGGGTGCTTCATGCAGCCCCAAGTGTGTAACAGGAATAGGACAACAGAACACCCCCATCCCAGCCCATACCTGTCCCCAGGCCCCACCAGTAACAGAGGGCAGCACTAGGCATCTGGAGGACCAGGTGTACGGGAGGGGGCGAACCTGTTCTGGGGACACTGTGGGGTAGCTTCGGTGTCCCATCGGACTTCACTTACAAGACACAAATGCAAAGATGAAACTAGGAGAATTTCAAGATGGCGACCACAGAGCATTAAACCCCAAGAGAGGGGCCTTTCCAAGCACGGGGCTCCATGAAACTGCACTGGTCACACACCCAACTGAGCCCAGAAATGAGACCCAAGTGCCATCCACACAAACCTGCATGATGGTCAGGTCCTGAGCATGCTGGTCACTTCAAAGGAAGGATGGGGCGAGATCTAAGGGTGAGTGGAGCCACCCCATTATGGTCAGGGCAGCTTCATTCATTGTCAGCTCTGTCTTTGGAGGTGGCCATCTTTCCAGGATGCAGAGATCTTTTCCCACCTGGGAGACCCCGTTTTCCATGCCCATTCTTCTACCTGCACCAGCAGCAGCCCTGAAGCCCTGTCACCAAGTGTTGGCAAAGTCCCCATAGAGCTGGATGCCCCTTCCCTGGATCCTGCAAGTAGGATCCCTACCCCCACCCACAAATACACACACCTCCTCTCCCCAGCCCCAAAGGCATGTCTCCCACCCTCCCTTTCTGGAACACCAAGCACCTCTCTTCTATGATAATAGAGTTTTACAAAGACAGCAATAATGCAATTTTCTACACTGCATTTTGTAAATTCCTCAAAGCCAGGAAATGCAAATAATTTAGTTTGGGTTTCCTGGGGCCACTATAACAAAGTACCATGAACTAGGTGGTTTAAACAACAGAGATTTACTGTCTCACCCTTCTGGAGGCCACAAGGCCAAGATCAAGGTGTGGGCAGGGTTAGTTCCTTCCCAGTGCTGTTAGGGAGAATCTGCTCCGGGCCTCTCTCCTTGGCTCGTATGTAGATGGCTGTCTTCTTTCTGCATCTTCACACCATCTTCCCTCTATGCGTGTCTCTGTGGTCAAATTTCCCCTTTTTATAAGGACACCAGTCATATTGGATTACGGACCGCCCTAATAACCTTGTTTTATCTTGTTGCCTCCGTAAAGACTCTATTTCCAGATGAGTCACTTCCTGAAGTACTGGGAGCTTTCACATATGAATCTGGGGACTCAGGGAGGTGTAGGGCAGGGGTCCCCAGTCCCCCGGCCACAGACAGGTGGCAGTCTGTGGCTGTTAGGAACCGGGCTGCACCCCAGAAGGTGAGTGGCTGGCAAGCAAGAGAAGCTTCATCTGTATTTACAGCCACTCCCCATCACTCACATTATGGCCTGAGCTCTGCCTCCTGCAGATCAGCAGCAGCGTTAGATTCTCGTAGGAGCTCAAACTCCGTTGTGAACTGTGCATGTGAGGGATCTTGGTTGCACCCTCCTTATGAGAATCTAATGGCTGATGATCTGTCACTGTCTCCCATCACCCCACCCCTGACGGGACCATCTAGTTGCAGGAAAACAAACTCAGGGCTCCTACTGATTCTACATGATGGTGAGTTGTACAATTACTTCATTATCTATTACAATGTAATAATAGTAGAAATAAAGTGCACAATAAATGGAATGGGCTTGAGTCGTCCCACAACCATCTCTTGCCTCTGCCTGTGGAAAAATTGTCTTCCCCTAAGCCGGTCCCTCAAAAAGGTTGGGGATCACTGATACAGAGGACACAGGTAAACTTATAATGGAACCTGCAGGAAAAAACATATGGCAAATGCACACACAAATTAGGATCCCAATAGGTGATCCATTGTCTGTGAGTACCTCCCCTGCCTCAGTTTGGACAAAGACATGCTGATTAATTGTGTTCAAAGGGCAAACTCAAGGAGAGTGGGGACCCCCACCCCAAAAGTGAAGAGTACACAGATCATAAAAGAAATGGATGCTTGTTGATTACCAACCTGCTTGTTTTGCCACTAACAAAGTGAATTTCATGGCTCATTGGCCCTTAGAACTAAGCTTTTGCTATCAGTGACTTCACACATCCTGAGACACCAAAGCTTGACTTATGTAACTCTGCTTCCTCTCCGGGGAGGTAAAAGAAAACTATTGAGCTAGTTAGGCAAGGAGATAAAAGATCCCTTTCTGTTTGCCTTTTGCATTAGCTAATATTTGTATTCCTGGAAAAGTTGTTGGTCAATTGATTTTGCTAAATGGAATCATTTTAAATGCAGCAGGGAAGTCTGTGACTTAAAGGGAACCACACTGAGTTATTTGGAAAATTGGGGTGCTCAGTTGGGGTGGCTGTGTTTGTTCAGAGGGTGCAAGGTGTGGGAGAGAAATCCCACCGTGGGCCCCAAAAGTGATGGGAGCTGATACATATGGGACACTGAGCACAACGCATAACACATAGCAAACTGTCAGTGACTACCAAAGGTCATTGCCATGTTATGCTCAGTCTTCCCTTTCTGGCTACCCAATGATTCTCCACCCCTCTGCTATGGACTGAATGTTTCTGCACCTCCAAAATTTATAGGGTGAAGCCCTATCTCACGATATAATGGCATCTGGAAGTGGGGCCTTTGGGAGATAATTAGGGTTTGATGAGGTCTTGGGGTAGGGTCCCCATGATGGGATTAGTATCCTTACAAGACCAGCAAGCTCTCTCTCTCCCTCTCTCCCCACCTTGAGGACACAATGAGAAAGTGGCTGCTTGCAAGCCAGGAAAAGAGCTCTCAACAGAAGCTGTACCCTAATCTTGGACTTCCATCCTCCAGAACCATGAGAAGACAAATTTCAGTTGTTCAAGTCACCCAGACTATGCTATTTTGTTATGGCAGCCTGAGCTGACTAAGACACCCCTGTTTGGGGTGTTTGTGCATGCAGACCCCTGAAGGCATCTCCCAGGACTTGGGGATCCTCCTTTTTCCTCTTTTGAAAGGCTGTGTGCCAGGCACCATGTGAGTAACCCACAGGCAGCTTTCCGTTTGATCTGCATGAGGTGACGGTTGCTGATGAGGAGACTGGGGCAAAGGACTTTTCCATCTTATGCAACTGACAAGCAGCAAAGCTAGATTCTAGGTTCAGAAGCCATGGCCTCTCCCTGACCACACTTTCACACTTTCTCCCACAGCCCCCGTTTGTCCTCCCATTACCAGTCTTCCAACCACATGCATGTCCCTGCACACCCCTATCCAGGGCACCATCCAACTCCTCTCAAAGCACCACCATTTCTCATCCAGAGCCCTGCCCGCCCCCAGCCAGAGACCCACCCACTCTCATCCAGAGCCCCACCCAATCCAGTCAGGCCGTGTGAATCCTCATTCAGAGCCACGCCCATTATCATCCAGGGCACCACCAATACTTATCCAGAGCCCTGCCCACCCTATCCAGAGCTCCAGTCATCCCCATTCTGGGCCTTGTGCATCCTCATCCAGATCCACACCCACTCCCAGCCATAGCCCCACCCATTCTCATTCAGAGTCCCACCCACCCTATTAGAGCTCCACCCATTGCCAGCCAGGCCCTGTGCATCTCCATCCAGAGCCCTGCCCACTCTCATCCAGAGCCCCGCCCCTCACAGTCAGGCCCCACCCACGGAAAGCTGACAGTTTTCCTGTTCACACTCAAGGTGCCTCTGCATCACTAAGTGGGTGTTCCCAGGCCAACACTTTCAGCTTGATTCAATGTAGGATACCTCATTGCATTTCCTTGCCTTTCCTTCTCCCTCCCTTCCTCCTTCTTTTGACAGGGCCTCATTCTGTTGCCCAGACTGGATGGAGTACAGTGGCGTGATCTCGGCTCACTGTAGTCTGTACCTCCTGGGTTCTAACAATTCTCCTGCCTCAGCCTCCTGCGTACCTGGGATTACAGGTGACTGCCACCAGTCCCAACTAATTTTTGTATTTTTTTTTTTTAGTAGAGATGGTTTCGCCATGTTGGCCAGGCTGGTCTCAAATTCCTAACCTCAGTTGATCTGCCTGCTTCGGCCACCCAAAGTGCTGGGATTATAGGCGTGAGCAACCATGCCAGGCCCCTCATTGCATTTAGTTGTCATTTCTCCTTGATCTCCATGGAGTTCCACACAGCTCCTCAGTGTTGAACGGTTCCACTCTTCTCTTTCAACATAATTTCTCAGTATTTGCCTTTCATGACATTGGCAGTTTTAAAGAATCCTCATCCTTTATTTTGTAGAATGTCCCTGAAATTGGTTTTTAAGAAAATTTTTGTAGAGACAGGTTCTCACCGTGTTGCCCAAATTGGTTCAAACTCTTTGCCTCAAAGGACCCTCCCACCCTAGCCTCCCAGTGTGCTAGGGTTACAGGCGTGAGCTACTGTGCCTGGCTACTGAAATTGGGCTTGTTTGGTACTTCCTCATGATTAAATTTAGGATATGCATGTTTGGCAGTAATCCACAGGAGCCATCCTCTGTGTATCATGTCAGAAAAATCACATTACCTGGGTTAACTTTGATCTCTTGGCTTAAGGGTTTTGTAGAAATCCTTGGCCAGGTTTCACCTCTGTAAAACTGCTGTTTCTCTTTGTAATTAACAAATATTAATATATTGTGGGGAGATACTTGGAGACTACGTAAGTCTTTTAATCGTATTTAGCGTCTACTTTGCCTCCAACACTTATTAATGTGGTGTTTACCAAATGGCCATTTTATGTTTCTACCATTCCTTTTACATCTATTAATGAAAATTCTACTGTAAAAAAAAGTGCTGTCATTTTGTCCCATTCATTCAATTATTTGTTATATTAGTATGAACTTATAGCTATTTATTTTATTCTATGGGCTCTAAACTATTACTGACAGATATATGAAAGGTTAAAGAAGAGTGTTTTTGACTTGACATCTCAGGTTTTAAGGAATGAAAATAGGACTGTTGGATAGAGGGGAGGAGGAAACAGCCTACTACATACTGTTTCGAGGTAGTTTCTTATTACTTTGGGTACTTGTAAAGGTTGAGGAATCACTTAATAGAGTTAACAGAGTCCACCCCTCGCATCGGTAGGTGGACTCGGTGCCTTTGAGGTCTCTTCTATCTTTGAACTGCTCTCAATGGCTTAAGCAGAAAACACAGATGGCCACTTCATAACTAACTTAACAACTAAGCTTGCATAGTCAGGGTTAGCCTCTGGTGTATCAGTCACAAAATTAGTAAAATCCAGCAAGAACACCAGGCAAATAGGCAAGGCGTATAGAACTTCAGTGTAAATGATCGAAATAGGTCATTCCTGACTGAGGCAGGCGGACCACCTGAGGTGAGGAATTCTAGACCAGCCTGGCCAACATGGTGAAATCCTGTCTCTACTAAAAAAATACAAAAATTAACCGGGTGTGGTGGTAAGTGCCTGTAATCCTAGTTACTCAGGAGGCTGAGACAGGAGAATCCCTTGAGACTGGGAGGCAGAGGTTGTAAGGAATGAGACCACTACTACTCCTGCTGCCCTCCTCCCCCCACCCCCACCTTGCCTAGTTCACAAGACAGGAGGAAAGACAGAAGGAAACTAAAGAAGATAAATAACCAGACAACCTTGGCACCACCACCAGGCCCTAGGAATTAAACAAAGTAATAATAATAACATCAACCCCTGGCCTAAACTACTTGTGTTATCTGTAAATTCCAGACATTGTATGAAAAAAAGCATTGTAAAACTTTCTGTTCTGTTAGCTGATGCATGTAGCCCCCAGTCACGTTTCCCATGCTTGCTCGATTTATCACGACCCTTTCACGTGGACCCCTTAAAGTTGTAAGCCTTTAAAAAGGCCAAGTATTTCTTTCTCGGGGAGCTCAGCTCTTAAGATGCGGGTCTGCTGATGCTCCCACCTGAATAAAAAGCCTCTTCCTTCTTTAATCCAGTGTCTGAGGAGTTTTGTCTGCGGCTCCTCCTGCTACATTTCTTGGTTCCCTGACCAGGAAGCAAGGTGATTAACTGACGATTGAGGCAGCCCCTTAGGCAGTTTATGCTTGCCCTGTAGAGCATCCCTGCAGGGGACTCTGGTGAGCTTTAGCAATGCGGATCCTGAGAGCGCTCCCAGGTAGGCATTTGCCCCGGTGGAACACCTCATCATAGCAGTGCACAGCAGGCCCCCGTGGAGGATCAACACAGTGGCTGAACACCAGGAAGGAACTGGCACTTTAAGTCCAGACATCTGAAACTTAGTAAGACTAGTCTTTGGAACTTGCCCACTCCATTTGAGTGGAAGCATGGCCTGATCACCCACGGTGTGCCTGTACCGGCACTTTGGTCTTCGTTTTTGACTTGACTTGAATTGTTTGATACTTTGGTTTTGGTTTTGACCTGGCTCAGATTTCTGGATACTCTGATTTTGGTTTTGATTCTGGTTTGGTAAAAACTGAAAAGGTGTGTGTGCACCCTTTTTACCCGTTCTTTGTTTTGTGGTGTGCGTTTGGTGTGAGCGTGGTGTTTTGTCTCGAGGAAACATGGGTCAGACACAAAGTAAGCCCACTCCGCTAGGAACTATGTTGAAAAATTTTAAGAAGGGATTTAACGGAGACTGTGGGGTTACTATGACACCAGGAAAACTTAGAACTTTGTGTGAAATAGATTGGCCAACATAAGAAGTGGGTTGGCCATCAGAAGGAAGCCTGGACAGGTCCCTTGTTTCTAAGGTATGGCACAAGGTAACTGGTGAGTCAGGACACTCAGACCAGTTCCCATACATAGACATTTGGTTACAGCTGGTGCTAGACCCCCCCACAGTGGCTAAGAGGGCAGGGAGCAGCAGTGCTAGTAGCAAAGGGACAGATAGCCAGGAAGGATCCCGCTCCACTCGCTGAGGGAAATCAACTCCTCAAGTTCTGTTCTACCCAACATCGGAAGATCCATTACAGGAGATGGCACCAGTGATCCCAGTGGTGCCCTCTCCTTACGAGGAAGAAAGGCTCCCCACTCTTGAGCCCAGAGTGCTTGCGCCTCGGCAAGACAAACATATCCCTAGGCCACTCAGAGTAGACAAGAGAGGAGGTGAAGCCTTGGGAGAAACCCCTCCCTTGGCAGCTCGTTTATGACCCAAAACTGGGGTACAAATGCCCCTGAGAGTAACCAGTGTGCTTATTGTAAAGAAATGGGACATTGGAAGAACAAATGCCCTCAGTTAAAAGGAAAACAAGGAGACTCCAAGCACGAGGCCCCAGACAAGGAGGCCTCAACCTGGCAGAAGGGTTATTGGACTGAGGGGGACTGGGCTCAAGTGCGCCCAAAGAGCCTATGGTCAGGATGACTGTCAGGGGTAAAGACATTGATTTTCTTGTAGACACCGGTGCTGAACATTCTGTAGTAACCACCCCAGTCGCCCCCTTATCCAAAAAGACTATTGACATAATTGGAGCCACGGGGGTTTCGGCAAAGCAAGCTTTCTGCTTGCCTTGGACTTGTACTGTAGGAGGACATAAAGTGATTCATCAGTTTTTGTACCTGCCTGACTGTCCCTTTCCCTTGTTGGGAAGGGACTTGCTTAGCAAGCTGAGAGCCACTATCTCTTTTACAGAGCATGGCTCTTTGCTGCTAAACTTACCTGGAACGGGAGTCATTATGACCCTTACGGTATCCCGAGAGGAGGAATGGAAACTTTTCTTAACTGAGCCGGGCCAAGAGATAAGACCAGCTCTGGCTAAGCGGTGGCTAAAAGTGTGGGCGGAAGACAACCCTCCAGGGTTGGCAGTCAACCAAGCCCCCGTACTTATAGAAGTTAAGCCTGGGCACAGCTGGTTAGGCAAAAACAGTACTCGGTCCCCAGAGAAGCTCTTGAAGGTATCCAGGTCCATCTCAAGCACCTAAGAACCTTTGGAATTATAGTTTCATGTCAGTCTCCATGGAATACTCCCCTCCTGCCAGTTCCCAAGCCAGGGACCAAGGACTACAGGCTAGTACAGGATTTGCGCTTGGTTAATCAAGCTACAGTGACTTTACATCCAACAGTACCTAACCCGTACACATTGTTGGGGTTGCTGCCAGTTGAGGACACTTGGTTCACCTGCTTGGACCTGAAAGATGCTTTCTTTAGCATCAGATTAGCCCCTGAGAGCCAGAAGCTGTTTGCCTTTCAGTGGAAAGATCCAGAGTCAGGTGTCACTACTCAGTACACTTGGACCTGGCTTCCCCAAGGGTTCAAGAACTCCCCCACCATCTTCGGGGAGGCATTGGCTGGAGACCTCCAGAAGTTTCCCACCAGAGACCTAGGTTGTGTGTTGCTCCAGTACGTTGATGACCTTCTGCTGGGACACCCCACGGCAGTCGGGTGCACCAAGGGAACGGATGCCCTACTCTGGCACCTGGAGGACTGTGGGTATAAAGTGTCCAAGAAAAAAGCTCAGATCTGCCGACAGCAGGTACATTACCTGGGATTTACTATCCGACAGGGGGAGCGCAGTCTGGGATCAGAAAGAAAGCAGGTCATTTGCAATCTACCGGAACCTAAGAGCAGACGGCAGGTGAGAGAATTCTTAGGAGCTGTGGGATTTTACAGACTGTGGATCCCAAACTTTGCAATATTAGCCAAGCCTTTGTATGAGGTCATAAAGGAGGGGACCAGGAACCTTTTGAATGGGGATCCCAACAACAGCAAGCCTTTCATGAGTTAAAGGAAAAACTTATGTCAGCCCCAGCCTTTGGGCTACCCGATCTGACAAAGCCTTTTACATTGTATGTGTCAAAGAGAGAAAAGATGGCAGTTGGAGTTTTAACCCAAACTGTGGGGCCCTGGCTGAGGCCGGTGGCCTACCTCTCTAAACAACTAGACGGGGTTTCTAAAGGATGGCCCCCATGTTTGAGGGCCTTGACAGCAACTGCCCTGCTAGTACAAGAAGCAGATAAGCTGCTGACTCTTGGGCAAAACTTGAACATAAAGGCCCCCCATGCTGTGGTGACTTTAATGAATACTAAAGGACATCATTGGTTAACGAATGCTAGACTCACCAAGTACCAAAGTTTGCTCTGTGAAAATCCCCGCATAACCATTGAAGTGTGTAATACCCTGAATCCCGCCACCTTGCTCCCAGTATCAGAGAGCCCTGTCAAGCGTGACTGTGTAGAAGTGTTGGACTCAGTTTACTCTAGCAGACCTGACCCCCAGGACCAGCCTTGGGCATCATAGACTGGGAACTACACATGGATGGGAGCAGCTTCATCAACCCACAAGGAGAGAGATGTGCAGGGTATGCAGTGGTAACCCTGGACACTGTTGTTGAAGCCAGATTGTTGCCCCAGGGCACTTCAGCCCAAAAAGCTGAACTTATTGCTTTAATTTGGGCCTTAGAACTCAGTGAAGGTAAGACTGTAAACATTTACACTCTTGGTATGCCTGTTTAACCCTCCAAGTGCATGGAGAATTATATAAAGAAAAGAGTCTGTTAAACTCTAGGAAAAAGGGGGAAAAAAACCACCCAGAGAATGCAACTCAGCTTCAGTGTTTGCAGAGGTACTGAGAAGCACTTCTGCAGAGGCTAAGAGTTGGTAGAAAAAAGCAAGTAATATAAAAAAAGATTCCAGAAATGCTTCAAGGAGCTGACAAAAGCCTAAGTCAGCTTTATAAGAGACTCTATAAAGCATTCTGGCTTTATACCCCATTTAACCCTGAGGCTGCTGAAAATCAGTATATAGTGAATACTTCATTTGTAAAGCAAGCCCAGGTTAACATCAAGCAGAAGCTGCAGGCATGAATACCACCTAGTCTATAAAAGTGGCCACCAAAGTGTATGTTAACTGTAACTAAGGAACAAAACTGGGAAAGACAGGAAAAAAAGAAAAAAAAAGACTAAGAGTAAGTGTAAAAACAGAAAAATTAGCAATGTGAGAGGACATGGATGTGAATGTAAATGTGAAAGAAGTCAAGTTAGGCAAGGATTCAAGAGTCAGACAAGGCTAGAGAGATTAATGTGCGAGATGCAAAAAGAAAGGACACTAAAAGAGTAAAGGTTCAAAAGGCAATAAAGAAAATGGTCAAGGCCATAAGACAAAGAAGCCATCGGCCAAGGGCTGCCGCACCTTGAAGAAACCAAATACTGATCTGATGACTGACAGGAGCTGAAGATTATAAAGACTAGGGCAGACTACGCACCTTCTCATTAGGCTCCCAGGAGCCCATGGTCACATTAGAATTTAAAAGCAGTGAGCGATTCTGCCGTATCTGGATTCCAATTTCACACTGAAGGCTAAGCCACTATATAGAGTTACAAAGGAGGGGTGGGGAGAAGAACCCCTCCTCTAAGAAACTTAAACAGTAAAAAGAGCCATACCTTGTGAAAACTTGCTTATAGACTTTACAGAACTGCCCCGTGCTGGAAACTATTGTACATGCTAGTGCTTGTTTGCTCATTTAAGATAAAATCAGGTTTTTGCTTATGGTCCTCCTCCAAGTCAGGTGCACCCCCACCAAACAAACTAGGTGTTTACCCTATAAGATTTTGTTTGGTCGGCCACCCCCAAATCATAGGTCAAATTAAAGATGACCTCCAGAAACTAAAGAAATTAGCCTTAAGAAAGCAATTACAGGCTTTAAAAATAGCCATACAAAGTATTCATAATTAAATAAATAAATATGCCTATAAGCCTGACACCCCTTTAAACCTAGTGACTCTGTTTAAAGTAAAATCTAATTTTTCTAGGACCCGTATAGGATGGGCTCTATACTGTAACCTTGTGCACTCCCACTGCTGTTAAAGTTGCAGCTGTTGTGTCTTGGATCCACAGTCAGCTAACACTGGCAGTTCAGGACAAGTGAATCAGCCAGCAGGATGCAGATCATCCAACCCAGCTGATCCTGAGATGAGACCAAGCTGCTACTGAAGACAACAGCCCTGTTCTGGTCACTCTGGAGGCTGACCAGTCTATGCACGGCTGAAGCTTGAGGAGATAACAAGTCCTGCTCTAGTCACACACAGGCAGCTGACTAGCCTACGCACAGCCGAAGCTTGAGGACTCGTCAAGCAAGTAAATGTAGTTAAAAATCTTAATAGTTTTCCTGCAATACTAACTGTTTTCCTACTGTTCTGTCACTGTATTCAATCTTTTTCCCAAGTAAGGACCTCTTTTACCCTTGCTGGATATGAATATGCTGTACATTGTTTTGTTGTTGCTACTCCCCATAACTATGCTAGAAGAAATACCTATATAAGGTGTTCCCACTCTACACATACTACTAGGAAACCCAGACTTGTCCAGCCCAGCAACAATTATAAAATAAAATAAAATAAAATAAAAATACAAAAATTAGTCAGGTGTGTTGGTGGACGCCTGTAATCCCAGCTACTCGGGAGGCTGAGGTAAGAGAATGGCTTGAACCCGGGAGGTGGAGGCTGCAGTGAGCCAAGATGGCACCACGGCACTCCAGCCTGGGTGACAAAGCAAAACTCTGTCTCCAACAACAACAACAACAACAACAAAAATAAAATAAAATAAAATAAAAACACAAACATTAGCTGGACGCCTGTAATCCCAGCTACTCAGGAGACTGAGGTAGGAGAATCACTTGAATCCATGAGGCAGAGATTGCAGTGAGCCGAGAATGCACCACTGCACTCCCGCCTAGGTGACAGAGGGAGACGTCTCAAAAAAAAGTTAAAAGAACACCCAATCACCGTTAAGAAATAAAACATTGCCAGCCAGGGGTGGTGGTGCATGCCTGTAGTCCCAGCTACTTTGGAGCCTGAGGTGGGAGGATTGCTTAAGCCTAGCAGGTTGAGGTTGCATCGAGTTGTGATCAGTGATCGGGCCACTGCAATCCACCCAGGTTCACAGAGTGAGACCCTGTCTTAAAACAAACAAAAAACAAAACACACACACAGAAGAAATAGAACATCACCAATATTGTTGAATCCTCTATATATGTCATTGTCCCGTACTGTTTTCTTCCTAATCCATAAGAAACTTCTTTTTTTTTTCTTTTTCTGAGATGAAGTCTCACTCTGTCACTGAGGTTGGAGTGCAGTGGTGTGATCTCTGCTCACTGCAACCTCTGCTCCCGGGTTCAACCTATCCTCCTGCCTCAGCCTCCTGAGTAGCTGGGACTACAGGTGTATGCCACCATGCCTGGCTAATTTTTGTATTTTTAGTAGAGCTAGGGGTTTCACCATGTTGGCCAGGCTGATCTCAAACTCCTGACCTCGTGATCCGCCTTCCTTGGCCTCACAAAGTGCTGGGATTACAGGTGTGAGCCACCATGCCTGGCCTCCCTTACTTCTTCTATATAACGTTTTACCATTTCTTTCTTTTTTCTTTTTTCTTTTTTTTTTTTTTGAGACGGAGTCTCCCTCTGTCACCCAGGCTAGAGTGCGGTGGCTTGATCTCGGCTCACTCCCAGCTCTGCCTACCAGGTTCATACCATCCTCCTGCCTCAGTCTCCCTAGTAGCTGGGACTACAGGTGCCCGCTACCACACCCAGCTAATTTTTTGTATTTTTAATAGAGACAGGGTTTCACCATGTTAGCCCAGATGGTTTCAATCTCGATCTCCTGACCTCGTGATCCGCCCGCCTCGGCCTCCCAATGTGCTGGGATTACAGGCGTGAGCCACCACTCCTGGCTTTTTTTTTTCTTTCTTTCTTTTTTAAGACAGAGTTTCACTTTGTTGCTCAGGCTACAGTGTAGTGGTGATACTCCTGCCTAGGCGGGCGGATCACCTGAGGTCAGGAGTGCGAGACCAGCCTGGACAACATGACAAAAACCCCATCCCTACTAAAAATACAAAAATTAGCTGGGTGTGGTGGTGCGAGCCTGTAATCCCAGCTGCTCGGGTGGCTGAGGTGGGAGAATCACTTGAGCCCGGGATATGGAGGTTGCCATGAGCCGAGATTGCGCCACTGCACTCCACCCGGGGTGACAGAGCAACACTCTGTCTCCAAGATTACTGTTATTATTATTATTATTATTATTATTATTTTAGACAGGGTCTCTGTCACCCAGGCTGCAGTGCAGTGGTCCAACCTCAGCTCACTGCAACCTCAGCGTCCCAGACTCATGTGATTCTCCCACTTCAGCCTCCCAAATAGCTGGGACTACAGGCATGCACCACCAGGGCTGGCTAATTTTTAGTAGAGACAGAAGTTTCACTCTTGTTGCCCAGGCTAGGGTGCAGTGGTGCAATCTTGGCTCACTGCAACCTCTGTTTCTTGGGTTCAAGCGATTCTCCCGCCTCAGCCTCCCGAGTACCTGGGATTACGTACACCACCCTGGCTGGCTAATTTTATATTTTTAGTAGAGATGGGGCTTCTCCATGTTGGTCAGGCTGGTCTCAAACTCCTGACCTCAGGTGATCCACTTGCCTCGGCCTCACAAATTGTTGGGATTATAGGCATTAGCCACTGCGTCTGGCCTCCCATGGGAATATTTTTGTTGAGGAAACTGTTAATGAATAAACTTTACCCACCAATGGATAGCAAAGGGAACTTCGGCAAAGGGACAAACAGGGGCATCAAGTGTGTATAACTGCAAAACTAAGACTAAACAAACCTAGGTTTTGGGGAGAAACAGAATGTAAATGTTATCTACTCTGACAATATAGAAGTGATGCAATAGAAAAACTAGGAGGACAAAGATTACAGAAGAAGTGAAGTAGTAGGGTGAGTTTTTGCAGGCTGTTTCATCTATAATAACAGCATTAAAATATATTATTTAAATCACATTTAATTAACAGTGTAAGAAGATCTTGTTTTCCAAAAGGCCAATGAAGTTTTTACATTATCCTTGGCAAAAATCATGTAAACAAGAGGAGGAACAGACAGGGGAAGCACATATAGTAGCAGGGGTTTGAGAAGAGAGGAATTCAGTTGACTGCCAAGCAACTGATATTTAAAACTGATATTTAAGTTACACATACACTGATTTGAGGTCATTTAGAGAAAACACCTCAAATCAATGTATGTATACATATATAACTTAAATATCAGTTTAAATCAAGTGAACTTTTTCCTATAGAGCTCTAAATTTCATTAAAATCAGGTTTTAGCCAGGTAAATAGCAAAAATTACTGTTTCTTGGCTTTACCAGTCTGAAATTTACATCAAGAGGGAGTTTGGAGATGGGGCATATTTGTTTACTGGAGGTCTAGGGTAATCACTATTTAAAGTTGTTTGTCTCTGAAATGTTTGAATAAACAGTTTCCTTTCTTTCTGAGTATATGTTTTCATTTAACTTAGGAGAGAAGGCTAACCAAACAGAACAAAGAATTGCTATTACACTCTAAATATAAACCCAAATTTTAAATCAGAAGTATACCTGAGTAAGGGACTGAAAACCAACAGCAATAAACATGCATGAGGCCAAACCCAGAAAGTCTTTTAAGACTTTAACCAGGGCCTCCAAAGAGAGCAGAAAGTTTTAGCTCATTCTTAATCAAAACCTCTCCCAAGGACAGCTTACTACAAGTGGGGTGCAATTATTTCTGCAGGCCCTATCTTCTAGAGTCTTTACTTCTCAGCTGACCACAAAAGCCAGACAGAAGACTAAAAGAGACAGTAAAATGGGAAAACAAGGCTGGGTGCAGTGGCTCACACCTGTGATCCCAACACTTCAAGAGGCCAAGGTGGGCAGATCATGAGGTCAAGAGATTGAGACCATCCTGGTCAAAATGGTGAAACCACGTCTCTACTGAAAATATAAAAATTAGCTGGGCATAGTGGCATATGCCTGTAGTCCCAGCTACTTGGGAGGCTGAGGCAGGAGAATCAGTTGAACCCAGGAGGGGGAGGTTGCAGTTAGCCAAGATCATGCTATTGTACTCCAGCCTGATGACAGAGAGAGACTCTGTCTGAAAAAAAAAAAAAAAAGGAAAATAGGCGCTGTTCGTGGGGTTAGAGAAGATCACAAATGAAAAAATGAGTACCCCAAAGACATGGTAAGTCTCCAAGGGATATATTATAAATTTTGCTGCAAAGCCAAACAGACTATTTGAGCTTAAGGGTTTTCTTTTTTTTTATTATTATACTTTAAGTTCTAAGGTACATGAAAACAACGTACAGGTCTGTTACATATGTATACATGTGCCATGTTGGTGTGCTGTACCCATTAACTCGTCATTTACATTAGGTATATCTCCTAATGCTATCCTTCCCCCCTCCCCCCTCCCCACAATAGGACCCAGTGTGTGATGTTCCTCTTCCTGTGTCCAAGTGATCTCATTGTTCAATTCCCACTTATTAGTGAGAACATGCGGTATTTGATTTTCTGTTCTTGCAATAGTTTGCTGAAAATGATGGTTTCCAGCTGCATCCATGTCCCTACAAAGGACACGAGCTCATCCTTTTTTATGGTTGCATAGTATTCCATGGTGTATATGTGCCACATTTTCTTAATCCAGTCTGTCACTGATGGACATTTGGGTTTATTCTAAGTCTTTGCTATTGTGAATAGTGCCACAATAAACATACGTGTGCATGTGTCTTTATAGTGGCATGATTTATAATCCTTTGTGTATATACCCAGTAATGGGATGGCTGGGTCAAATGGTATTTCTAGTTCTAGATCCTTGAGGGATCGCCACACTGTTTTCCACAATGGTTGAATTTGTTTACAGTCCCACCAACAGTGTAAAAGTGTTCCTATTTCTCCACATCCTCTCCAGCACCTGTTGTTTCCTGACTTTTTAATGATCGCCATTCTAACTGGTGTGAGATGGTATCTCATTGTGGTTTTAATTTGCATTTCTCTGATGGCCAGTGATGATGAGCTTTGCAAGTAGGCAGCTCTGCAGCTTCACCACTTAGGGAACAAGAACTGGCAGCTGATGTGGAGTCTTCAACATTCATAGGGAAGAGGGGCCTGATGCCTCAGCTTACAGAGGCAACCGTGAGACTCTCATGAGAGGAGTTTGCCAAGTGCTGAGGTCTGAGGGTGTAGTCCTGCATTCTCTTCTCCCAAGCCTCAGGATCCTGGTTCCAGCCCTGCCCATCCCAGGCTCACTCCCATCCATATAATCCTTTCTGGCAGGGTCTCCCATCACCAGATAACTGGAAAATGTGCCCAGGATGGAGGCAACACCCTGTGCCATCAGGTGGTGATGGGGATGAGTATCTACTTTTGAGTGTCCATTCAAGGCCTGTCCCCTGAAATCTCAGAAGCCCCTGTCTCCTGGACCCTCCTATCCACATCTTCCATTTGAAAAAGCCAAAGACACTCAGCTGCCTCTCCCCAGCTCTCTCCCCTCCTCCTAGCTGGCCTCCAAAATCATGAAGCACCCCCTTGTTAACTCTGTGGTGAGACTCTAACAAGTCACAATGGTCCCCGGCTCCACCATTTCCCAAATCTACTCAGCCCAGCTCTTCCAGGCCTTTACTCTGATTTCACTTATAGAGGCATTTCAGGGACTGTTGCCACAGGAGGAAAGGGCTGGGAGAGAAAGGCCCCTTGCTCTTTTGATGTGGAGGCCTCCAGCTGGGAGGGAGGAGCTCTTCCTTCTGACTCCCTGGAGCTCCTCCCCATCACAGGGACACTGTCTTTTTGCAGCTTTAGCGTCATCTGGGCTCTCTGTGGTTTCTTCTCCAGGGTGGCCAACATGGATGTCTTCACCTGCCAGGGTCAACGACAGGGTCAGCGGGACTATGCTCCCTTCATCCAGTTATGCCCAGTTACACTGACCTGGTACCCTGGATAGCTGGTGTGAGTAAGCTGGTCCGGTGCCCCTGCCACCTCCAGTAAGCTCTGATTCTAGATTCACTCCCTGCTCCAACACTCACTGTGTGTGGACCTTGGGCATGCAGCCAGGCCTCCCTGAGACTGTTTCTCAACTTGAAAGTATGATGGGAACTACAGCTACCTCACTGGGCCTCCTGAGGACTCAGTTATATGTAACCGTCACCATTGTTCTCATCATGTCTCAGGAAGAGCCAGGCACAAGCACTCTCAAATTTCTCTTCTCCTTTGAAGCTCATCATTACCCTGTGAGGCTCACCATCCCTCCATTTTTTAGATAAGGAAACAGAGGCCGAAAGAGGGCAGTGACTTGCCCGGGGCCCTACAGAAGAGGCTGGCTCCTTCCCGCACCTGGAGGCCCTGTCCTAGCTGACTTTACCCCACAGCCCAGCACTATCCTAGACTAGGGTCCCATCTTGGTTCTCTATGCTTGTTTAGGTCCTCAGGCAGGCTCAGCTTTGGTGGGAAAGAGACAGGGTGTTTTGGGAGGCCTGGGTGAGTGGCACCTCTAACCAATCTGCTAGGCCCTCACCTCTCAGTCTTACTGAGCCACTCCATTAATTGGAAGCAGACCCAAAATTGCTTCACAGACTGAAGGTGATAATTGTCAGCTGCATCTCCTGGAGGAGTTTGATCTCCTGCAGCTAAAGGGAAAGACAGGATGCTGAGACAAGTCCTGCAGCATACACATAACTATAATTCAGAAAGTGATACACACACACATACGCATGCACACACGTAAATATAATCAGAAAGTGATATAATCTTATAGGTATGGTTAAATACAAATGTCCCTTACGCAGGGCCAGGCCCCTAACACAGGGAGGAGTCTGCTTGAAAATGCAGCAGGCAAAAAGTCGGTCACTCTTACCTCATTCAGCCCAGTATCTGACTACATCTCCTGTCAATCAGGGTCTAAATGGGTGAGGGCAAGAGCCCCAGCCAATCAATGGCGCTAGTGTGAAAATTGTCCAATCCACTGCTCAGCAAGAAATGAAGAGGCGGCCTTTTCAAGATGGCAAGGGTTTTTTCTCCTAACTTCAGGGCTCTGACTCGAGTTCCTGTTTGCACTATTCCACCTTCTCCGATCCTGGAGCTCCTCGGTGACTCTATTCCTGTTATCCCGTGACCTGCAGGTACTGGAAGATTCATAGGGAGGACGACAGAACATCCGGAGGCTGGGAAATGGTGAGTGCGCGGAGTGGGTGTTCCGAGAAGCGGGAAGAGGCTGTTTGAATCCGGCCGGAACCGCAAGCTGCGGTGGGAGGTGGGTCTTCTCGGGGTCGGTTCTGGAGTCTGCAGCTCTGAGTCCCCACGGGCACAGTTCGGTCCTCACTTCCCTCCGTTGCAGATTAGGGGCTGAGCCAACAGCCAGAACCCGAGCGTCTTGTTTTGTCCATCAGCGCGAATTTCTCCCCATCCACGAGCCCTTTTTGGGCACTCTGCGGCAATCTCGAGTCTCCTCCAGA
This sequence comes from Theropithecus gelada, assembly GCF_003255815.1. NCBI lineage: Eukaryota > Metazoa > Chordata > Mammalia > Primates > Cercopithecidae > Theropithecus > Theropithecus gelada. The sequence continues at coordinate 56,018,854 of NC_037670.1, read as the reverse complement.
TTGTGCGGGGACGATGGGAGAGTCATAAGAGGAGAATCCTCATTTAGGGTCTGGAGTTCCTCCGTGGAAGAAGCAGTGGGCAGTAGGATCCCCAGTCCCTCCTTTCTCCTTTTAAAAATTGTGGGCCGGGCGCGGTGGTTCACGTCAGTAATCCCAGCACTTTCAGAGGCCGAGGAGGGCGGATCACGAGGTCAGGAGATGAGACCATCCTGGCCAACATGGTGAAACCCTGTCTCTACTAAAATACAAAAAAAAATTAGCTGGCCCTGGTGGCGCGTGCCTGTAGCCTCCAGGTACTCGGGAGGCTGAGGCAGAAGAATCGCTTGAACCCGGGAGGCGGAGGTTGCAGTGAGCCGAGATAGCGCCACCGCACTCCAACCTGGGCGACAGAGCGAGACTCCGTCTCAGGAATAAAATACTGTGGCTTGTTTTTATTTTTGTTTTTGTTTTGAGACAGTGTCTCACTCCGTGCCCAAGCTAAAGTGCAGTGGGAAGATTTTGCTTGACTGCAGCCTCGCCCTCCTCAGATGATCCTCCCACTCCAGCCCGGCAAGTAGCTAGGACTGGAGAGGTGCGCTTCCACGCCTGTATTTTTTGTTTGTTTGTTTTGGAGAGACAGGTTTTTGCCATGTTGCTTAGGCTGGTGTCCAACTCCTGAGCTCAGGTGATCCTGCCCGCCTCGGGCCTCCTAAAGTGCCGGGATTACATGCAGGAGCCACCACTCTAGCCTAAATTGAGGCATCTTTAGGATAGTTTGGATGTGTTTTCCAGCCCAAATCTCCTATTTAAATGTAATCTCCCATGTTGGAGGTGGGGCCTGGTGGAAGGTGGTCAGATTATGGGTGCGAATTTCTCTTGAACAATTTAGCACCATTCTTCTCGGTATTGTCCTCTCAATAGTGAGTTCCCTGAAGTTCTTATTTAAAAGTGTGTAGCGACCCCCCTTGCCTTTTCAAGCTCCTGCTTCACCTTCCACCATGATTTTAAGCTTCCTGGGTGGGGCCTCCCCAGAAGCAGGTGTTGGTATTATGCTTTCTGTACAACCTGTGGAACCTAAGCCAGTGAATCCTCTTTCTTATAAATTGCCCAGTTCCGGCATTACTATAATGCCGGAACGGATTAATACAAACAACTTAGTTGCACAAACAGCAATTTATGGATCAGAGAACACCCAGCTATGGTTTGTTGTTTGGGGGCTTAAAGGAGGGACTTGGAACAAAAGGCTTTTGTAAGAGGTATGAGGAAGCAAACTAGATTCAATATTTGATTGATTACAGTTACGTATTGCATTTGCATCCATCCAGTGGAAATGCCCTGGTTATGTAATTAGAGCTTTATTGGCAGCTTGTGGGTGGTTAAGCCTCAGTTTTTTTTTTGTTTTTTTCTCAAAGTTAGTAATTTACAAGAAATTCCTTCGACGTTGTTACGTTTCCTTAGGCAGAATCCCAGAGCACCATGCCCACTTCAGCCTAATTGCCAGCTATTTAGTTATTTTAATGCCCCACAGCGTCGTTGGTTTTCTCTGCAATTTTCAAATGTTTGGCAAGCAGGGTCTCAAATCCAAAACTTCTCCCAGCCTAACTGTTCTAGGGACTGTAGAAAATTCTACGTTTCCAATTTCTTTCCCACATTCCCAAATGCCAACTATCCCTCTCCAAATCACATTATCAGCTATTAGTGCTTTGTTTCATTTTAAAACGGACGTGGCATTTTAATTGTTTATTTTTGTTTAACAGAGCAGTAGGTGGCTCTTTTTAATATATTTGTCTGTTCGTGAACATTTCACATGACAGGAAAGCAAAGAGTAATCACCTGACACTCTGCACATCTCCTCTCATCTTCTCTAGGCACGCGCGCCTTCCCAGAATGTCTTTGGAACCTTTGCAGGGTCATGTGTCCTCAGCCATTCCCTTTTATTTTCCTGGTTCCAGGTGTTACAACTTTCTGGGGATGATGCAAGACACCCACAAGGACCATGTCTCTTGGAGTGTCTAGCAAACACTAGCCCCTGGGCCATCTCCTTTCACAGAAGAGGCAGAGGTACTGGGTGGAGCCTCTCAGGGGAGCAGCTGGATGCCCTTGTGCTGAGAGCAGTTTCCTGATACACCCTTCCTCTAAAAAGCTAACTGCTTTAACATTGTAATTTTTTTTCCTCTCAACCCTGGCTTTGATTTCTTGCAGACACATTGGTGGTCAACCAATCAGGTGCTGGTATTGAGGGGAAAAGGCACAAATGCATCTTGCCCTCTGGTTTCTCTCAGGCTTGTGAAGGAGAATAACTGTCCCAAAGTACAGGAAAGATCCACCCTAGTGAGGGAGTGTATAAATTTGCAAAGCAAAATACACATCCGCCACACAGGGGGCAAGTGCAGTGTCTTTTGGGAGAGTGATGATGAAATACTTTAGTGAGCAGAATGGGGGTGGGAGACTCTCTCGAGTGACTGACACATGAGTCTATTACGTCTGTGTTCTAGTCAGCACTGCTTCTTGTGTTTGTCGCCTTGGAATATATATGTTCACTTATTTCAACTTAGTTTTTCATTAATTGTATAATGGATTTTATCGTTAGAGCTTGAAAGATTAAAAAACACAAATGCTTTCTAAGAGAAAAGAGGCAGATTTCAGGAAAAAAAAGTTTATATTCCATTGGTTAAAAATTCTCATTTACCTTTTGTATTCTGCACAGTGAGTGTAGTAAGATTCTGAGGTCTGTTCTAGTTTAGCATGATTTCAAACAGAATCCCAGGGCTTAGCTTTGGGAATGCTACCTGGGAAAAGACATAGAGGAAATGTCTCTCTCATGATGGCTGCAGAAAAATAAATACATTTTTACAAGAAAATGTGGTAGATTAACGTGTAAATTACAAACATTCATGAAAACACTAGTTTCTCTCTTGTGCAGGGTGGAGAATTTGTGACAGTGGGCAACTCATTATTTTTTAGAAAAATTTCTACTTCATAGGAAGTATTTATGTGTACACAATAAAAAGTTATTTGCCACCATACATACATATCTTTGGTCAGGTAATATGTAACCTAAAGCCATATGATTGTCTAGTATAATCATAGTCAGTGAATCAGTAGCTTTTTTATTTTTTTAAGCTGCAATGGGTGCAACAATTTTATCAGTAATTTTTTCTAATCTTATAAAAATATTTTTAATCATATGTTCATGGGAGGGGACACCTCACCAAGGCAAAAGCATTTTTTCCAGTAAAATGCGTGAAGCTGTTTTTTTTGAAAGCCAAGGAGATAATTAGCAGATTTTTTTCAAATAGAATCTTCATCTAAAACAGATTGGTGGCCAAGCCTGCGGAAGTTAGAATTTGTCCAGTTCTGGGTTTTCTCAGAGCTATGTATAGAGAGGGCGATGACCAAATATTCTAAAAGACATTGGCCTTCAATTTAGCGGCACAGGTATTGGCCTAGAAAATCTAATATGGTTCCTTCCAACCAATTTGGAGTAAATCTTTTTCTTCATAAAAATCTTGTTTAAAAGAGAAAATCAAATTTTATTTTTGTATTATTATTATTAAAGCTAATTTTAAGAAAACCTTATAAACAGATGTATTCAATGTCAATCAGCTTTGACCATACAAGATAAGATTTCTATAAACCCTTTGTAACCCCTTAAAATTTTCTTTATTCTCTTTCTCCAGCTTTCTATATTAAGTTTACCTCATTTTTTTTATCTTTTATTCTTTCAGTTTTATGTATCCTTTAAATAACCTCTAAGCTCAGCAAAATTGCCTTTAAGAAAAAACACATCCTCATGTCTCTTTCTAAAATAAATTTTTTCACCAAGAAACATACATTATTTTCCTGGTACACTCTGTATGTAAAATTCCCTCTTTAACAATAGTTTTAGTTATCATATATTTGCCAGAATTTTAATTTTTAGTAATCTTAATTTATAGTGAAAGCCTGAGAAGTAAGCAATTTTAACTATTAGTCATGTACTAAACATTTAGAAATGTATATATTATAATTTTTAGAAACATAGGATTTTAAATGGAAACATTTTTAGTGTGGAATAGGACATACTTAAACAGATCTAAGTATCTTTGGTTTCTGTGAAGACACCAAAAATGTTTAGCTTAAACTTATATTTAAAAATTAGTATCTTAGCATTTTATCTTATTTGGAGATAATCTAGAAGTTTAACGAATAGCCATTATTTAATGAAGCTTAGAGTTTTCATAAAGATTTGAGAAACTGAACACATTACAAAACAATTAGTATTGTAAGTTTATAAACTTTTGTCCCATTTACATCTGCTTTATTATTAATTGTTTTTGTAAAATCTCATGAAACGTTAGACTAATACCCTCATCTGAAGTTAAACTTTCCATTATCCATTTTTATGTTACTGTGTTGGGCAAGTATCATAAAAGCAATAAACTTAAATATGTACATATTTGCTGAGAGGTCAGAAGACATTGTTTTTTTATTAAACCAACAATTAAACTAGTCATTTACCAAAATATTTACTCAATTCACATATTCTTGAAAAATATTTGGGCTTTTTTTTTTTTTAATTCATGAGCAGTTATCTTTAAGTTAATTCAGTACCACGTAGATAATATACAAACACATTTATAGATATATACATACATATAGACACAACATATAACTTACTCATGTTTGTATCTAAAAGGCCTAGAGAGGGAGTTCATTGTAAAAGGAAGTAGAGCTTCAGATCCCCAGAAAACCTGTTTACCCACAACTTTGGGGGCTTCATGAGGAAAAACAGAGGTACCCCACCAAAGAAGGAGAAGCCTATGGTGCTTTATCTGTGTTCTTCAAGGGGTCCCAGGCTGCTAGAAATTTTCTTTAGGTGTCCTTCCCAGTGACAAAAGGTTTTAAGTGGAAGATGAGACAGATAGAAGTAAATGGAATAATTCTAGAGGAGACAGTTTGAGAAGCAGCCAGTTTTTCGAACAGCCAGTAAAGTTTTACATTATCTTTGGCAAAAATCATGTCAGCAAGCAAAGAAACAGGTACATACAGATACCAGTTTAGGGAGAGAGAAATTCAGTTGACTGAAGACCTTATATGGGAAAACCATAGGCTTCAAATTTATATATATATAATATGTGTGTGTGTGTGTTTGTGTGTGTGTGTGTGTGTGTGTGTGTATATATATATTATATATAGCCTGACTGTCAATTTTAAATAAATGGACTTTTGAGCATAGAGCTTTTACATTTTTTAAAATTAGGTTTTACCCAGGTAAATGGAAAACATTTCTTGTCTTTTTCTTTCTAAAATTTACATCAAGAAGGAATTTTGGAGTTGGGGCATTTTTGTTTACTGGAGGCCTAGGGTAATCATTATTTAAAGCTGTATTTAAAATATTTCATATTAAAAAAATTTCTCTTTGAAATTTTTGAGTAGTTTTGTTTTTTTCCAAATCACAGTATATGGTTTTATTTAATTCCAAAGAGAAGACTAAACAAACAAAACAACAAAATTTCCATTACACTCTAAACATAAACTGAAATTTTAAATTGAAGACACACCTGAACTAGTGACTAAAAACCAACATAAACATTCATGAGGCCAAATCCAGGAAACCCTGTATGGCTTTAAAACTTCAGAGAAAGAACAAAAAAAAACTGTAGCTATTCTATAACGAAAACTTCTCCTAAGAACAACTTACTGCAAATGGGGTGCAATCTATATTTTCAGGCCATATTTTCTAGTATCTTAGCTTCTCAGCTTACCATCTGCTCACAAAGGCCAGACACAAGATTTTAGGAAATGTTTGGTCAAACAGGAGAAGAACAGCTGTCTATGGGAGTAGAAAAGTTTACAAATGTGCACTCCAAAAGGTCAAAAGTAATAATAAAATAATAACAAATTATTATCATGTATATAATTTTTTTTTTTGCTTAAGCTAGAGATATTCACTAAGAAATAACATTTTGAGATTTGGTCTAAAAAACTTCAATTTTTTCCAATTTGATCTCAGCTGGAATGCTGTTTTGCTAATTCTCTGGATGTTAACATTTCAAATACATGGTAAGATTTACATTTCCGAGACTGAGAAAAGACTGGAAAAAGTTAAATTATTGTATTGTAAACCCTGCAGCAAAGTCAAACAGACAGTTTGAACATCTAAAAGGTTTTTGTAGAAAGCAAAAGAGCCCTCTTAAAATTTACTTTGAAATCTCTTATTAGAATTTAGCCAGACAAAACAGAAAGAAGGCCTTTCATTAAATTTCATTCTAAAACCTGCCTTTTCCATTTGTGCATGGGAAGATGTTAATTTAGAAATGTCAAAAGACCTTCATTTTTGTCATTGCATTTTGGGGTCATCTGAAGTCATGTTGGTCCATTTACCTAGGCATTTGCAAGGTGAAGCTCCACAAGTATTATACATAAGTTCAGCTTACGTTTCTAAGGGATGTTACCTAGAAGGAAAAGAATGGTTTTGATGATCAGTGTTCCATAATTTAGAAGCTTTTCAAAGGTGATCATGGCCAGAGCAGTGTGCCAGGTCTAAGTGTGCTGTGTATGAGCATCACTCCTCAAGGTGCAACCCACGAGTTGCTGATGATAGTGCTGGGTGAGCAATGCTTATGTTTACCTTCCAGCTTAGCTAAAAGTCTCTGCAGGTGTTTTTCTTTTGGGACGACCCTGTGAGACTGGTACACATCACTGAAAATCATCCTAACATCTCTACAAAGTCTCTAGTTGCCTAGAGCACCCAAATGAGTCAGATAAAGAAATTGCCTTTTCTCTTTGGGATGAGAAACTTCACTCTCATGCACCTTTTGGTTTGAAGCTAACAGGAATTGGTCACAAAAAGTCAAGTTCAAATTAGAAGCAATAGAAAACAGCTGTTTTTTTAAAAGCATGTTACCTAATTTTAGAACAAAAAAAGTAAAACCACCAGTGCTAGACTGCCAATATTATGACCCAGATTTTCTATCCTGAGACAGAAGCAGAGAAAGCAGTTAAAAAACACTGAAATTGAAATCTCCTACCTTTAGCCAAAAATGGAAATCTTTTTTTCTAGAAAGTGAGGGTTGAAAAGAACAGCTCAAGCAAAATCTAGACCTCATGAACCATTAGGGAGATTTGAATTCAGTAGGACTCACCCCTTACACTCAGTGATGTACGGGGAGAGGGAAGAATACAAGGGCTTCTCATTGGCTAGTTTCTGAGTTCAAGAGGGATGTTGGCTGGCTGGGGGTGTCTCTTTGAATCCTGCTCACAGCACCAGAAATATCAATCTAAAGGAAGAAGCAGGAGCAAACAATAAAATTTTAAAGAATCTATTTGAGCCAAGGTGAGGACAGCTTCCTGAAAGACTCAGATGAATGTTACCTAAGATACGAACTTTGGCCTTTTTAATACGGTTTATAAAGTAAGAAGCAGAATAAGCAGTTGTCCAGTGTTGTCAGGAATTCTCATTAGTTTGCAGAAATAAAATTGATTAGTGATTAGCTGTACATCGTTGAACTACAGTCTATGAATTATGTTGTCTAACATGGCAGAATAGTTAGTTTATAGCTACTCATGGCATCAATAAGTCTAGACTTCACATAGCAAGTNTGTGTCCCCACCCAAATCTCATCTGGAATTCCCACATGTTGTAGGAGGGACCCGGTGGGAGGTAATTGAATCATGGAAGCAAGTATTTTCCATGCTGTTCTCCTGATAGCAAATAAGTCTCATGAGATCTGATAGTTTTAGAAAGAGAAACTCCCCTGCACACATTTTTGTTTTGTTTTGTTTTGCCTGCCACCATCCATGTAAGATGTGACTTGTTCCTCCTTGCATTCCACCGTAATTGTGAAGCCTCCCCAGCCATGTGGAACTGTAAGTCCAATTAAACCTTTTTCTTTTGTAAATTGTCCAGTTTCAGGTGTGTCTTTATCAGCAGCATGAAAACAGACTAATACAGGGAGTGGGCGGGACATGACTGCTTCCTCATTTCTGTGTCTCTGGGCCTAATAATTTAGAGGTTACTCACATGAATCAGATAAAAAAGTTATATCTATTTTCTCATTGTTAATAGATTATGTGTATCCAGCACACGGATGGAAGCAGTAGGGGAAAAAGCTGTTCTGGAACACCCATCTGGGCATAAATACCCTAACCATGAGCTGCCAGGCTCTGTGGAGGAGGCACAGATGTACAGCAGGAATTAGTATATGCAGTGGCTCTCTCAGTAAGTAGGTGTTTTGGGCTGGCTTCTGCTTGCAAGAAAAGCCATGCCCTGGATGCGCGGGTAGCCTTCCCTCAATGGCCACCCATGTCTGAAAGCACACTTCAGTTTCTGGTTGGTCTATGCAGTGAAAGAAAAACTCATCTTCAGGTTTGAGATGAGAAAAGGAGAGAAAGATGAGGTTGCTTAGAATCTCAGGAATTAAACTTGCTGGGGTAGAGACTAATATGTTTCTTGCTGTAATTGCATTCTCACACTGACAACCCTTTAGAGTATGCTATGACCGAGGCGCCATATGGGCACACAGAGATCTCTCTCTTCTGTCTTAATGGCTGCTGAGTGTTCTAATGTAGATGGTGGTGTGAGACTATTCACCCTTTGACCTATAAATAAACATAGCTGCTGTGTTATTTTGCTGTGACAAAGTCACAGGGAATAACCTCAGAAATATTTCTTTGATGCTTATAAAGCTCTGTTGCATGGTATAGTCACAGAATTGAGTTTCCAGGGTTCAAAGTTAATGCTTAGGGCATTTTGTATATTCTCTTCTAATTTGATTACACAAGAGTGTCTGTTTTTTACTGCATCACTGAATATTGTGGAATTTTTATAGCTGAGAGGTAAAAATAGATACATCTTTGTAGTCTTGGTGTACATTTCCATTTTCATATTTTCAAATATATGAGCCAACTGTCTTTTTCATCAACTTTTTGTCTATTGTGTTAAATACCTAAAATTGTGTTAAAATTGATGTCTCTAAGATATTACAAAAATTTTTAGGTGATTTTTGTGTCTTAACGTCTTTTAAGGTTGTTCTTTTATATGTTTTATGTATCTTTTAAAAATTTTCTCCTAGATGTGTTTATTGTAGCATATGTCATCTTCCCCCCCCCATTATATTTGCTAAATTTTCATTGGTTTTCTATATAAAAATTATTTAAAAATAATATTGTGGAAAAATATGCATAACATAGAATTTATCATTTTAATCCATTATTAAGTGTACATAGGCCGGACGCAGTGACTCAGGCCTGTAATCCCAGTGCTTTGAGAGGCTGAGGTGGGCAGATCATGAGGTCAGGAGTTTGAGAACAGCCTGGCCAGTATGGTGAAACCCTGTCTCTACTAAAAAATACCAAAAAAAAAAAAAAAAAAATTAGCTGGGAGTGGTGGCACACACCTGTAGTCCCAGCTACTCTGGAGGCTGAGGCAGGAAAATCACTGGAACTTGGGAGGCAGAGGCTACAGTGAGCCAAGATCATGCCACTGCACTCCTGCCTGGGCAACAGAGTGAGACTCCATCTCAAAAAAAAAAAAAAAGTGTACATAAAGTGACAATAAAGTACATTCACACTGTTTTGCAACCATAACCACCATTAATGTTCATAATTCTTTTTGTCTTGCAAAGTTAAAACTCTTACGTATTTCCCATTCTCCACTGTCTTACAACCAGTGTTCTACTTTCCTTCTCTATGAATTCTACCATTCTCGGTAAACTATGTAAGTGGAATCATACAGTATTTGTTCTTTTGGAATTGATTTGTTTCAGTTAGCATAATGTCCTCAAGGTTCAGCATGTGTCAAATTTATTTTCCCCTCTAAGACTTAATAATATTTCCTTGCATGTAAATACCACATTTTGTTTTTTCATTGCTGAAGATGTGGGCTGCTTCCAGCTTTTGGCTATTGTGAATAGTGCTACCATAAACACAAGCATACAAATATTTCTTCAGTCCCCTGCTTTTAATTCTTTTGGATATATATTTAGTAATGAAATAGCTGGATCATATAATTCTATATTCTAAACAGAAGAATGTTCATGTTATGTTTGTTTTTTTCAAGAAATGTCCACATTGTTTTTATAGTGACTGCACCATTTTACATTTGCACCAGGAGTTAAAAAGCATTCTAATTTCCCCCTCTTCTTTATACCACTTGCTCTTTTAGGGATTATGTTGTTTTTTGTGTAATAGCCATTGTCATGTGTGTGAAATGGTATCTCAATATGATAGAACATTGATTTGTATATTTATTTTATAAACAGGTTTATTTTATATCCTGCCACTATGCTAAATCTTGGTATTTGTTGAATCTCTTGGCATTCTAGGTGTATTATATCATCTGCAAATAGAAATTATGTTTTTATTTTTTTCCTTTGGGAATTACATTTGATCATGCTATGTACAATATGCTAGGCACTGTTCTAAGAAGTATTAAGATAGTAACTCGTGACATCAAAATACAGTGTGAGCAGGAGTGAAGACAGACATTTCCAGAATTATGACTGAGAATGTGACAAAAGACATCTAATAGAGAAGGAAGTTGGCTAAAAAAGGGCCTGAAACTTAACCCCACAATTAAAGAGTCAACTTTTGTGAGTTACATAGGCTCTTTGTGTCTCACAGCTCATTTGTGAAACAGAAATAATAACAGATTATTTATTTTATTGTTGAGTATGTTAAGAGACAGTAATATCCTGACTTGAAAATTAAAATATTTATCACTATAGTTAACTGAGATAACAGTAATAAGAATATGTCAATTATTGGAATAGATTAAATAATAGTTCATTTAGTAGGAGCATCAGCATTTTAATCCTGCAAAAAATGTACGTCTTTCTGTTTACTCTTTACAAGCTGCTTAGTCACTCTTTACTAATTACTAAAAACCTCCTAATTCTTAGTAAGGCCTTTCTAGGGCCACCTAATCTTAGTCATTACCCACATTGTTTATCAGGAATCCCTTCTTTAGCTCCTTCTTTTTTTCCTTATCTTGCCTGGTGCAAACCACAGTTTTGCTCTGGTTTTCTGTCATATATGTTTGGTTAAAGACATCTGCCTTTATGTAAATTCTAACCAATTATAGCTGTGACATTTTCCTTGAAACATGTAAATTCTGTGAGTTCTTTCTTATTTGAAATCTATATCTTTACCATATTATGGTCACTCATTTGAAGTAATAAACATTTTTAAAAAATACTAGATAAGAAATTTTGAAACACAGCCAACAAAGAGTTATTTATAACAAATATTAAACTACAGTTGTTTGTTGAGCATGAAACACTTATGATTACATTTCAATAGGTTCAGTGCTCTCAAAGTATGTTTTTACAGTGTATTTTTAATTAACCTTAAGCAGTATACTGTTTTAAAAAGTAAAACAAAAAAACTATTCACAATGGCAAAGACATGGAATTAACCCAAATGCCTTTCAAGAGTGGACTGGATAAAGAAAATGTGGTACATGTGTACCATGGAATACCATGCAGCTGTAAGAAGGAAAAAGATCATGTCCTTGACAAGGACATGGATGGAGCTAGAAGCTGCTATTCTCAGCAAACTAACACAGGAGCAGAAAACCAAACACTGCATGCTCTCATACTAGTAAGTGGAAGCTGAATGGTGAGATTCATGGACACACTGGGGGAACAACACACCCTGGGTCCTGGCAGGGGGCAGGGAGAGTATCAGGAAGAACAGCTAATGGGTGCTGAGCTTAAGACCTGGATGATAGGTTGATCTGTGCAGCAAACTACCATGACATACATCTACCTATGTAACAAACCTGCCTATCTGTATATGTGACCCGGAACTTAAAAGTTCATTAAAAAAAAAAAAAAGTAAATAAATACCTAAAAGTGGGTGTATTTGTAGTACAAATATTCATAATAAACACATACACACAAACTATTTGAAAACATAATCTGATTTCTTAATGCAGTTATATTCTACTTTATTCCTTATATATTATAAAATATGGATTCATGGCATAATTGTCAAAGGCTTCCATGTATTCCTACCACATATCCATTATGGTGATTTGTTAATTTTTTTTTTTTTTTTTTTTTTTGAGACCGAGTCTCGCTCTGTCCCCTAGGCTGCAGTGCAGTGGCGCCATCTCAGCTCACTGTAAGCTCCGCCTCCTGGGTTCACACTATTCTCCTGCCTCAGCCTCCCGAGTAGCTGGACTACTGGCATCGGTCACCACTCCCAGCTAATTTTTTGTATTTTTTGTAGAGTTGGGGTTTCACTGTGTTAGCCTGGATGGGTTTTTTTTTTTTTTAATTTGTTAATTTTCCAACAAATCTGGGATAAAAACATCTTCATGCTCATGCTATTATAACTTCTGACAGTATGCCCTGGGTTACTCAAAAGAAAATGGAGTTGTTTTGCTCATGTTTTTGACACTTGGGTCAGTCATCTACAACAAATAAGAGGAGCCAAGGACATGTGCTGCCTGTGAGTCACTCAGCATGTGTCAGGCAGGCCCTGGGCTGAAGGGAGGCTCCAGGTGTCTCAGAAAAGGGAGGTTCTGTTCTACTGCACACAGACTGTCACACTGTGAATTGTTTCTGAGATTGCATGTCTCTCCCAAGATCAACAGGAACTGAGGACACATAGGAAATGAGTGATGAGGGCAGACTCTGTCTCCCATTTAGCTACCAGTATGCGATTCTGCCTCCCGGACACATGGACACTACATAATAATGTGCTCACACCCCTCTTAGGACCAATCTCCATGCTCACGAATTGCAACTACATTTTCTTTGTTCCTAGAGTTTTCAGCCAAACACAAGTGCCTAGAGGACTTTAAACTTTTCCCTGTCCCCAGACCCTAAATTTGTGGCAACACCCTAGTCCATCCACTCAACTGGGCTTCTGAGTCACCTGAACGTAGTCTCTTCTACTTGCACCGATGCAGAAATAAACCAGAGCATAACCCTTTCTAAGCCACTATCTGTAGCACAAATTAGTCTTTCTACTAACTCTGGACTGTCCCCTGCCCATAGGTCCTGTAAAACTAAATAATTCAAAATTTAGGCTGTTTGATACTCTAAATTATTCCAGGCCTTAAAGGAATGTAAATACAAGATCTGGGTAATATGACAGGCAGCTGTAACAAGGCAGCTGTCACCTTTGTTTTTCTGTCTATGGATTATACCTACTTCCACATCTGTATTCTTTTGTCAGGTGTTGTAAATGGCTGAAGTGCCCCATGGAAGACCTTTTTTCTTTTCACTATTGACTTTCATTATAGATTAACCTATTACCTATGGCTATTGTATTACCTTTGTTTTTTTTTTGAGTTGGAGTCTCACTCTGTCACCCAGGCCAGAGTTTAGTGGTATGATCTTGGCTCACTGCAACCTCTGCCTCCTGGGTTCAAGCGATTCTCCTGCCTCAGCCTCCTGAGTAGCTAGGATTACAGGCGCGTGCTGCCACGCCTGGCTAATTTTTGTATATTTAGTAGAGATGGGATTTCACCATGTTGGTCAGGCTGGTCTTTAATTTCTGAACTCATGATCTGCCTACCTCAGCCTCCCAAAGTGCTGGGATTACAGGCGTGAGCCACCGCACCCAGCCGGCTCTTGCATTGTCTTAAGGTGAAATGTGAAATACACTCTTAGGTTGAAAAGGAAAGAAAAACCAGTTGTAAAAGAAAAGTAGGAAAAAGACACTGTAACTGATGAATCTTTTGTAAATCTTAAACCAGCCTTGTATAGAAAACATTGTAATCTTGTTAAATTTCTTTGTTTTTTTGCCCGTAGAAATAAGAACTCAAGTTTCAGCTATGAAGCACTCATCTCATTTCACTAGAGCCTTTGTCTCCTGGGTGACTGTTTCTAGCTTTTCACTTGAATAAACTCTAGAACTGGATGTTGAGGGTTTATTGATTTTTCAAATTATTTCAGATTAACAGTTCTTCATAGCATCTTTCTTCTGCCTTGACTTCCTTACCAAACCCTCTTTCATGTGAAAAATTGTTCCCAATGCCACTCCTCAGGTGCCTGATTCAAATACCTACTGGAAATCAGATGTCCATGAGTTGAAGGTCATGGCCTTAGACTTGGCTGTTGTAAGGGCAAATACAAATTAGAAATACCAGACTTAATTATCCAACTTGAAGATAAAAGAAGACATTTTGTTCTCCTTTTTAAAACTATTTTAAACAATTTTTATACATAAATTTATTTTGTGTCTCGATTAAATACATGTAAATCATTTACATAGGTAAATAGGACTTTGTCAGTCTTTTTAACTTAGAAATGTGTTTCTCTAGGACCTGGGAACCATTGCTTTGAAATATAAATGGTTTATGTTTCTGTTGGACAGTAGGTAACTTCATAAAATATTATGAAGCCAAGGAAAGCTTATTTTGCTTTTGAATATAGCCAATTTAAATTTTCATTGAATATACACAATGTACAGATAGCCTTCTCAATTACCAGTTTAATTTAGGATAAACTATATATGACAGATTATGCTGTTAAGTCTTCTACTTAAAGACTAAATATGGTGATTTTTATTTCTGCTTTTGTAATCTCAGCAGATTGCCTATGATACATATCACATTCTGGTTTAATTATGTAATGAAACAATTTTCTTCTACCATTTTAGTGTGTCTCTGAGGTTGGAGATAATTTTGTTTTCAATTATGCTTTAAAAACACTGTACAGAATTACCCAACAGAATATAAACATAGGATGTACGCACAAGGCTTTAGTTCAGAGAGGCTTTTCTCTCTTTGGCTTGCCCAAAAGTCTGCAGGCAGAATATTTCTCTGCCTATTTGTGATATACAGTCCCTTCCAGAGCAGTTCAGCCAGATTTCTAGAAAAATAGTTTCACAGCAGAGCAATCAACCATTCCAGCTCCATCTTTCAATGCACTTGGCATTTTCAGATCTGAAAGTAATTCCAACACCATGGGACCCTGAGTCTCAAACCTTTCGCCAATAGGCTAACATTTTGCAAATTTTGTTTATCTTTTCAAAAAACTAACTTTTTATTATGTTTATCTTTTCATATTTTGTTTTATATTCATTTATTTCTGTTACAATTTTTCTGCTAATTTTGGGTTTGGTTTGCTCTTTTCTAGTTCTATACAATACATCAATAGTTTATTTGGAGATTTTTTTAAAAACTTTTTTTGATGTAGGCACTTATAGCTATAAACCTAAGTACTTCTTTCACTCTATTCATAGTGTTATTATGTTTTTATTTTCATTTTTTTCAAGAACATTTAAATTTTTTCATAATTTCTGTATTAGCCCACCAGTCACTCAGGAGCATGTTTTAATTTCTGTATGTTTGTATAGTTTCCAAAGTTTTTTCTGTGATTTCTAGTTTTATTCTATTATCGTCAGAGAAAATACCTGATATAATTTTATTTGTGGGGAGATTATTTTAAGAGTTATTTTGTGACCTAACATATGGTCTATCCTTGAGAATAACCCAGGGTCTGAGGTGTAGAATTTGTATTCTGTAGCTTCTTGATGAAATGCTTTGTAAATATCTATGAAGTCTGTTTGGTTCACAGTGCAGATTAAGTCTAATGTTTGTTTGTTGGTTTTATTATCTGGTTGATCTGTCCACTGCTGAAAGTGGGTTGTTGAAGTCTCTAGCTATTATTGTATTGGGATTGATCTCTCTTTAGCTCTAATATTTACTTCATATATCTGAGTTCTTCAGTGTTAGGTGCGTATAAATTTGCAATTGTTATATTCTCTTGCTGAATTGACTACTTTATTATAATAACTTTTATTGTCTCTTTTTATGGTTTTTTTTCCTTGAAATCTGTTTTGTTTAATATAGGTATAGCTATTCCTGCTCTTTTTTGGTTTTCATTTGCATGGAATATCTTTTTCTATCCCTTCATTTTCAGTCTTTCTTCGTCTTTATAGGTGAAGTGTGTGTCTTGTAGGAAACAGATTGTTGGGTCTTGTTTTTATTTTTACACACTTGGCCAATCTATGTCTTTTGATTGGGTAGTTAAATTAATTTACATTCAGTGTTAATGAGTAGAGACTTACGTCTGCCATTCTGTTATCAGATTTCTTGTTGTGGTATTTTCTCTTTTTCTCTCCTTTTCTCCCATTTGTCCTTTCTTTTGGTAAAGATGATTTTATCTAGTGGTATGTTTTATTTATTGATATTCTGTATGTGTGTCTATTGTAAGTTTTTTGATTTGAGGTTACCACGAGGCTTGCAAATAACATCTTATAACCCATTATTTTAAACTGATGGCAACTTAACACTTGCTGTAAAAATGAACAAACAAGCAAAGAGAAAAACTAATAAAAAATACAGTTTAACTTTTTCTCCCAACTTTTTAACATTTTGTTGTTTCTGTTTATATCTTATTATACTGTCTATATTTTAAACTTGTGGTAGTTAGTATTTTGAATATAACAGCCTCAAAAGTAGAAATATAAGAGTGATGGCCTTAAAAAGGAGGTAAAGAAAGAGTTATTTTTAATAATTTTAAGTATAGACTAATCTTTTAGTCTTCTCAAAATATGAATAGTTTACACACCACATTTACAGTGCTAGAAAATTTTGTGTTTGTCTGTGTCCTTCATATTACCAGTGAGTTTTCTACCAGATGTTTTCTTGTTGCTCATTAATGTCCTATTCTTTTAGACTGAAGAACTGCCTTTAGCATTTTTTGTAGGACAGGTCTGGGGCTGTTAATAAAATCTCTCAGCTTGTTTATCAGTTTTCTTTTTTAAAAAATAGTTGAAATATATTTTTGATGGATGTATTATTCTAGGATAAAAGATTTTTCCTTCAGTATGTTAAGTATGTCATGTCACCATCTCCTGGCCTGTAGGATTTCCACTGAAGAGTCCACGGTCAAACATGTTGGTACTTGTTTGAATGTTGTTTCTTTTCTCTTGCTGCTTTCAGAATCCTTTATCTTTGACCTTTGAGAGTTTTATTATTAAAGACCTTCAGGTAGTCATATGTAAGTGAATTGTGCTTAGTATTCTATAAGCTTCTTATACTTGAATATTAATTTTTTAGGTATGGGAAGTTCTCGTTATACCTTTGAATAGACTTTCCACCCAGAACTTTTTCTCTACCTCTTGCAGGCCATAACTCTTAGCCCTCTTGAGGCTATTCTTTTCAAATAACCTGTGTTCAAACTCACTAATTCTTTCTTCTGCTTGATCAGTTCTGCTGTAGAGAGACTCTGATGCATTCTTCAATGTCATTTGAATTTTCAGCACCAGAATTTTTGCTTGATACTTCAAAATGATTTTAATCAATTTGTTAAGTTTATTGGATCAGATTCTGAATTTTTTTTGTTGTTATTTTGAATTTTGCTGAGCTTTTTCAAAACAGCTGTTTTGAATTTCCTATCTGAAAGGTTACATATGTCTGTCTCTCAGGATTTACACACTAGTGCCTTATTTAGTTTTAATGAGGTTGTGTTTTCCTGAATAGTCTTAATTTTTGTGGATGTTCGTTGATGTCTGGGCATTAATGAGTTAGGTATTTATTTTAATCTTTGCAGTCTGGGCTTTTTAATACTTTCTTAGAAAGGCTTTCCAATTATTCAAAGGGAATTGAGTGTTATAGTCTAAGTCTTTGATCATTGCAGTCATATCTGCATTAGGGGACACCCCAACCTAAATAACACGGTGATGCTTGGAGACTTGTAGAGGTACCACCTTGGTGGTCTTAGGTAAGAACCAAGAGAGTCTCTGGGTTACCAGGCCGACTCTTTTTCTGTTTTTTTACTTTCTGTCAAATAAATGGAATTTCTGTCTCCGTGCTGAGCTGCCTGGAGCTGGGGTGGGTGTAACACAAGCACCCCTGTGGCCACCATTACTAAGACTACACTAAGTCAGACCCAGAGCCAGCAAAGGACTGGCTCTCACATAAGGCCCAGAGTGACCACTACCTAGCTACCGCTGATATTCACTCCAGATCCAAGTTCTCTTCAGTCAGTAGGTGGTGAATCCAGCCAGTCTCATGTCCTTTCCTTCAGAGCGGTGAGCTCTGTTACCCACCCTGGGCTGGGGAGAGCAAAATGCCATTTGGTAGGAAGAACATGGAGTCAGAAACCTTAGGAATCTACTTGGTGCCTTATTCTGCTGCGGCTTAGCTGGCACTGAGGCCATGAGACAACATCCTTCCTACTCTTTTCTCTCCTTTCTCAAGCATAAGAAGCCACTCCCCATGGTCACTACCACCCAGAGCCCATAGCAAGTACTGCTAGGCTACTGTTGATATCCAGTGAGGACCCAGGGGCTCTTCAGTCAGCTTGTGGTGAGCTCTGCCCGGCCTGCTTCTTTTGCTTCAGGGCAGTGGGTTCTTCTCTGGCCCAGGGTAGTTCCAGAAATGTCATCCAGGAGCCAAGGCCTGAAATCAGAGACCTCAAGAGCTATCTTGTTACTGCTACCTCACTATGGCCGAGCTGGTAATCAAGCTTCAAGACAAAGTCTCTTTTCTCTTCCCTCTCTTTTCCTCAAGCAGGAGTCTCTCCTCAAGCAGGAGGCTGCCACAGCTTGGATTGCACTGCACTGGGTCTCACCACCCAGGGGCTGCAGCAAATACTACTTGGTTACTGCTGATGTTTATTCGTGGCCCAAGGTGATGAATCTGCCAGAACTGGTATCTTCCCTTTAAGGCAGTGTGTTTTCTTCTGGCCCAGGCTATGTCTAGAACTGTCACCCAGGAACTAAGTCCTAGAATGGGGGCCCTCAGGGCTTTTTCTGGTCCTGTATTCTACTGTGGCTGAGATGATGTCCAAGTTGCAGGACAAAGTCTTCTTTACTCTTCTTTCACCTCTCCTCAAGTAGAAAGAAAGATTTTCTCCTGGAGCTGTGAACTGCACTGCCTGTGCCTGGGGTAAGGATGATGCAGGCACTTTCTTGGCCATCGCAATTGGCATCTCACAAAACACCAGGATTTGCCCAGAAATTGCAGTCCCAGTGGCTTACACTGCCTTTCAAGTTTATTTAGAACCCCAGAGTGCTTTAGCCCATGGTGATGGGGCTACCCGAAACCCAGGTTTTGATTACTGAAATTGACACTTCCTCTCTGACTATGGCTAGTCTGAGTGCTTCATCCGTAGGCTCTGGTTGAATTCTGTCCTATGTTGCTTTCTGCTGTGACATGCAGCACTGAGTTTTACTGCAGAGTCTCACAATCACTGTGCTCTCTCTTCTGTAAGCCCATGGATTTTTCTCTCTTTGCCAAGCTGCACTGCCCGGGAATGGAGGGGGGCTGCTGTTGGCAATGAATGGCTTTCTTGTCTACCCTCTTGAGTGCCTCTTTCATGTGATGCTAAAGCTAAAACTAGGTCCTGTGACCACTCCCCAGAGTTTTGCTCTTATGAAGATGCTTATTTTGGTAGTCATTCTATTTGGTGTTTTATTCCGGGGGTGGTTGCTGGAGGGTGCTATTTAGTCATCTTGCTCCACTTCCCCTCTGCAGCCATGTTGTTTGAATTAAGTGCTGCGTGTGAGGCTAAGGTGAGCCCAGGGTCAACCATGAGTGCTTTCAGATACATTCATGAGAGGTGAGTTTAGTTTTAGTCCCAATAAAGATCATAGAGACTGCTCTGCTTGGGTTTGATAGAGGCAGGTCAATGTGGCCCATATTCCCATTGCTGCAGTAGAAATTGCTGGCATCTATGGCAGAGAAGGGCAGTGAGTATTGGAAAGGGGGAACTCACATTTTGTTTTTATACAGGAGTTTACTGGTTCTGAACCTCTCGTGCGATAAAGGACAAACAAAGGCAGACTTTATCTGCAATTCTAGGTCCTTCTGCCTGTGGGTGTAGTGGTTTCAAAGGAAGGAATTTCACTGATGCTTCAAAAGTGTATTCTCAAGAAACGGGTTTAATTTGTGCAGATAATCACACCTGGAAGGGATCACAGAGAAGGAGGAGAAAAAGAAATGGCTTATTCTGAGGTGACTGTGTGTCAGGTCAGAGACTATGTCCACTTTTTCTTCTGAAATATCATGTGTGTAGAACTTGCAAATGTTTACTTCTCTACTTGTGATATTCTTGCCTAATCAGTTTAACTCCTTTTTCACTTTTTATTCTCATACTAGTCAAGGGGCTCTGAGAAATACTATTTTCTTATATACTAGAGCCTTCTCTTTATTCCACACATCCCAGGTCTTAATAAGCCATGAAAAAATTGTTACCATGAATTTAGCCTGCAACATTACAAATGTTCCTTTTGTGGCTGTAGAACCTGGAAAGGTGTGGATGCCCAAGATTCTTGTTTGAGATGGGATCAGGTCCTTGGTTATCAGTGAAGGAGACCATATACTGTTTAGCTTCCATTAAATTTATGCAAAACGGCTTATAAAAATATACACTTAATGAGAATGTTCTTTACTGCCCAGGATAACTCAGAAAGTTCTGAATAAAAAAAATTAGAGGAGACTTCTTCTCTAGTATGCTAAAACAAGGAAATAAGAGAGGACACAAACAAATAGAAAAAAATTCCATGCTCATGGATTGGAAAAATCAATATCGTGAAAATGACCCTACTGTCCAAAGTAATTTGTAGATTAAATGCTATTCCCATCAAGCTACCTATGACTTTCTTTGCAGAATTAGAAAAAAATACTTTAAATTTCATATAGAACCAAAAAAGCCCATATAGCCAACACAATCCTAAGCAAAAAGTACAAAGCTGGAGGCATCACACTACCTGACTTCAAACTATACTACAAGGCTACAGTACCCAAAATAGCATGGTACTTGTACCAAAACAGATAATATAGACCAATGGAACAGAACAGAGGCCTCAGAAATAATACCACACATCTACAACCATCTGATCTTCGACAAACCTGATGAAAACAAGCAATGGGAAAAGGATTCCCTGTGTAATAAATGGTGCTGGGAAAACTGTTTAGCCATAATGCAGAAAACAAACTGGACCTTTTCCTTACACCTTATACAAAAATTAAGTCAAGATGGATTAAAGACTTAAATGTAAAACCATAAAAACCTTAGAAGAAAACCTAGGCTTCAGGACATAGGCATAGGCAAAGACTTCATGACTGAAATACCAAAAGCAATAGCAACAAGAGCCAAAATTGACAAATGGGATCTAATTAAAGAGCTTCTGCACAGCAAAATAAACTGTCATCAGAGTGAACATGCAGCCTAAAGAATGAGAGAAAATTTTTGCAATCTATCCATCTGACAAAAGGCTAATATCCAGAATCTACAAGGAACTTAAACAAATTTACAAGAAAAAAAAAACCCCATCAAAAAGTAGGCAAAGGATATGAACAGACACTTCTCAAAAGAAGACATTTATGCAGCCAACAAACATGAAAAAAAGCTCATCATCACTGGTCATTAGAGAAATGCAAATCAAAACTGCAGTGAGATAGTATCTCATGCCAGTTAGAATGGTGATCATTAAAAAGTCAGGAAACAGATGATGGCGAGGATGTGGAGATATAGGAACACTTTTTTGCTATTCTTGGGAATGCAAATTAGTTCAACCATTGTGGAGGACAGTGTGGCAATTCCTTAAGGATCTAGAATCAGAAATACCATTTGACCCAGCAATCCTGTGATTGGATTATAAATCATTCTATAAAGACACAAACACATGTATGTTTATTGCAGCACTATTTATAATAGCAAAGATTTGGAACCAGCCCACATGCCTATCAATGATAGACTGGATAAAGAAAATGTGGCACATAAACACTATGGGATACTATGCAGCCATAGAAAAGAGTGTTCTTTGCTGGGATATGAATGAAGCTGGAAACCATCATTCTCAACAGACTAACACAGGAACAGAAAACCAAACACCACATGTTCTCACTCATAAGTGGGAGTTGAACAATGAGAACACATGGACACAGGAAGGGGAATATCACACACCAAGGGCTGTCAGGGGATTGGGGACAAGGGGAGGGAGAGCATTAGGACAAATACCTAACACATGTGGAACTTAAAACGTAGATGACAGGTTGATGGGTGCAGCAAACCACCTGGACACATGTATACCTATGTAACAAAACTACACGTCTGCACGTGTATCCCAGAACTTAAAAAAAAAAGAAGTTTAACCAAAAAAGACAAAGACTTATTTATACACACCATTAGAGATTACAGAACATGGGAGATATTTGTAGCTTAAGTTTTTGCTTAAAACTGATGTTTCTTCATGACTAGACTCAGATTAAGTTGATCCTTTTTTGTGTTAATAATAGCACAGTAGTGTCATATCCTTCTTTGTTAATCAGCACGTGAAACAAATTTCTTTTAATATAGTTGATCTTCATTTATTTACTTGGTAAATATGCTCTTTGACTTTTTTTTTCACTCTAGAGTTAATTATTTTACTATTTATTTTTAATAGGTACTTTGGGGAGTTTTAGCAAGTGATGTGCAAGAACAAGATTAAACCACATTTAGTCTGATAGCTCTTCTTACCTTCTCTTTGCACATAGCTTCCTATGGAAAATGAAGCCTCTCATCTTTCTTTATTGGCCAAATAAACTAAAAACCTAGGCTGTGCCACTTAGTGAATTTTTGACAAAATATTTTCCTTGGGCCAGAAGCAGTGATACCACTGGCAAACTATTTATCAATTCAGAAACTCAAGCTTTACCCTAGATCTTCAGAGTCAAAATCTACATTTTAACAAGATCTCCTGTTCATTGATTTGAGAATAAGATTTGAGAAGTATGCTTTTAACTCACCATGAAGTTTCCATATGGGAAGTATAGACAACTCATCTTGTATTATGTAAATATGGCATTAAGAAATGTACATGCCTGTGTTAATGTCCTTTATTTTATACAGTATCATCAAGAAAAGTGTTATATATCCACTGGTTTCATGATCTTATGCCATCTTTTCTCAGAGTTAAAAATACATTAGAGAATATTTCCGTGCTAGAAAGTATCCTATTAGATAACTTCGGTAACTCATGTAAGTCAGAACCAGCTCTCTTTACTCTCATTTTACCTGATGTCAAATCAAGAATTCTTTCTATGGTCACTTGGTAAATATGTTTTGTTTTTCAGGGAGTGTTAACATTCAGGGATGTGGCCATAGAATTCTCCCCAGAAGAGTGGAAATGCCTGGACTCTGCTCAGCAGCATTTGTATAGGGATGTGATGTTAGAGAACTACAGAAACCTGGTCTCCTTGGGTGAGAATAACTTCAATATACAACTCACATTCTACATTAAATATTTTATTGTTCTTTTTGTTTTTGTTTTTTTGGGTTTTTTTGGAAGTTCTGCTTTGCATAAGTGAGTTCCAGAATCCTGCTTCAAAAAGAAAAAAATTGGGTATCTGTTCAGGTAGAAAATACAAGCTTTAAGTTGTTTCATCTTAACATTAATCTTTCCCTTTTTTGAGCTCATCTGTATACTTCAGTCTAAATTAGTGGTAATATCAGAAATTTAATAGCATAAAATATTGTTACCCACACTTAAAAATGCAATTTTCACAACTGACTTTTGATTCAGTATTACTGGGTAATAGAGCTGAGAACTCACACATTTAAAATGCTTTCTAAATATTCTAAAGTTTATATTACGAAACAGTAAATTGGAATTAATTTTCTAGAGTCTTCTATAATATTCTTTCTTCTCTACTGAGCATAGCACAGTACAAGATTGGTAATCGGATTATCCTAGCAAGAGTCATGTTATTTTTTTCTATTAAAACAGGTCTTGCTATCTTTAAGCCAGACTTGATTACCTGTCTGGAGCAAAGAAAGCCCTGGAATGTGAAGAGACAGAAGACAGTAGCCAAACACCCAGGTAGGTGGGAGTGAATGAAGCAAATGACACAAATGACAGAACCCAATGTCAAGGAGGAAGCCAGACCTTTAAACATGCTTCCAGAAACTCTGCTCCAGTGGAAATAGTTTCTGAGAAGCCTTCATTTCTTTCTCTCGCTTTAACATAGGGGAATTTTTTGTCCCGTTCTTGTGAATTTTCCAAGCACTCTACTTCCCCTTCAGTAATGTGCTTTGTTGTTGTTGCTGTTTTTTTTTTTTTCTTTCAGTTTACAGTGTTAATGAAAGTCTTTTTCATGGCTTAAAAGAAAATGTGTCATTTGACTGCTTTTCCATTGCTTGGGAGAAACAGCAATATCTGTATTTTTGAGAAACTCTATATTAAACCATTTTTTAAGTTCTCTTTTTGGATAATGTCTAAATATATAAGTTTTGGTGATAATTGCAGTTTGGATCAGAAATCCCAGGAACACCACAAAAAGATGTATGCTTGCTGGTTTATAATTTTCTATTCTGTGGAGGCTTCAAATGTGATTTTATGGAAATTTATACTCAGTAATTATATCAAAACAGTAAGCATCTCCCTAAATGAAACAACTCTAAAATTGTGTTACTTCAAATATTATTCTTTTCATATAAACAAATATTGGTAAATGTGGCCAAAGTCCTCAACTGTAATATAGTTCAGTGTATCTACTTCATACATTTATTAAATATACTATGTCATTGGGGAGCTTGAAACATTGCTGAGTACGTATTAAACTCTCAATTTTAACTTTATTTTAAATAACATCGTTTTGTGATTTTATTTAGTATAAAGCTTACTGTGACTCATTCATATGTGTATATATTTATAAACACATTTATGTATGTGTATGACACACATGTATATAATCTCAGTAACAAAGTTTTTTCACAAATAATCGAATACCTATATATTGTATACAGTGTATTGATTTTATATCTGTATACATAATGAAATGATTAATACAATCAAATTAGTGAACAAACACATTTATGAACTTACATACTTACCTTTTTGTAGTGAGAACAATTAAGATCTCTCAGCAAATTTTCAGCATACCTAACAGTATTACTTTCTATAGTCATAAAGCTGTACATTAGGCTACCATAACTTATTTGTCTTTAACTGACCATTTGTACCATTTGAACAACATGTCCCACTTTCCCCACCTCCAGGGCCTAGCACTCACCTCTGTACTCTCTTCTTCTAGGAGTCCAACCTTATATTCTCCATAGAAGTGAGATTATACTTTGTGTTTCTTTCATGTTTCACTTAGCATAATGTCATCTAGGTCCATCCATGTTGTGGAAATGGCAGGGTTTTCGTACTTTTTATGGCTGAATACTATTCTGTTTTGTATATATACCATGTTTTCTTTGTGCAGTCAGTTTCCACAAACACTTTAGATTGCTTTCCTATCTTGACAATTGCGAAAAATGCTTCGATGAACACGGAGGTGCTGGTATTTCTTTGAGATAGTAAATTTATTGTATATGCAGACATGAGATAGCTAAATTGTACAGTTACAGTAGTACTATTTAAAAAAATTTTTAAAGAACCTTCATAGTGGTTTTCATAATGTCTCTGAAAAATTACACATCACCATGAAGGTAAAGCATTTCTTTTCTTTAATATATTCTTGTCAACACTTGTTACAAATCTTCTTTTTGATATTAGCAATCCTGACAGATATAAAGTAGTATCTCACCATGAATTTAATTTGCATCTGCCAGATTGGTGACATTGAGCACCTTTCTATATACCTGTTGCCCAATTAAATGTTTTCATTAATAAACATTTAGTCCTTGGCTTATCTTTTACATCTTGTTATTATTACTATTATTAGTATAGTTGTTACCTTTTATTTGTATGAGTTTCTTATATATTTTTGATTCTAAGCACTTATCAGATATGGTTTTCTTATTCTATTTTTTTCTTGGTTGTGCAGAAGTGTTTCAGTTTGATGCAGCTTAATTTGTCTGTATTTGCTTTTATTGCTGTGCTTTTGCTGTCGTATCCCAAAATTTATTCTGAAGACCAATATTAAGGTTTTTTAATATGTTTTCTTTTAAGATTATTAAGAATTTTGTCATACATTAGAGTCCTTATTTTATATTTAGTTAATTTTTAAATACAGTGTAAGAAAAATGGTCTAATTTTATTCTTTTACTTGTGGGTATTCCCTTTTCCCAGCCCTAAGCATGGAAGAGACTGTACTTTCTGCATAGTGTATTCTCAGTGCCTCAGTGTCAAAGATTGGTTGATCTTACAAGGATGGATTTGTTTCTGGGCTCTCCATTTTGCTCCACTGATATCAATGTGCATTTTTATGCACAGATCATGCTGTTTTTATTACAATAGTCTTCAAATGTAGTTTAAAATCAGAAAGTATAATGTCCCTAGCTTTGTTTTTAATTCTCAGAACTGCTTTGGCTACTCAAAGTTTCTTGTAATTCCATATAAATTTTAAGATTGCATTTTCTATTACTTTGAAAAATTTTACTAAAATTTTAATAAGGGATTTATTGAATCTAAATTTTCCAATTTTATAGACTTATTTCAGCAGATAAAAATCTTTTCTTGGGTCAATTAGCTGATAGAATCTTTTTGGGTATGCAGTACAGAGGGATTATACGTGGGTCACATGGCTACTTCTTGTTCTGTTGTGGAGTTTGCCTTTTGTGGGTTTGTTACCAGGAGCCTGGGTAGTTGTTAATCATGTGTTATTTCTTGGCAGACTGAATTGTGTTTAGGACTTTGATCTGTAGGGCTAGCTCTAGGGCAATGTTGTGCTTTAGGGTTGGTATGTGGTGGGCCTGATGTGTGTTTCTTACTGAGTATGTGGCCGGATTTCCCCAGGTCACTCTCTGTGTACGTAGGTTGGCAGAACTGGCCACAAACTGTGACTATCCATGCTGAAACTGAGTCACTGAACTGTTTGAGAGAGCACAGTAAAGGCCAAGGTCTGCAGACCTACCACTGTAACCACAAATAGGCATCCTTCTCTGGGACCCTGGATGTGCAGAACCATTCCTAGACTATGGATGGAAGGAACTGGAGATAGTTATGGAGTCACGGCAGAGTTTTAACTGGGGTCAAAATGGGTGACCCATTTCTTAGTCTGCAGCCAAGACCAAGGGTTTTCACGTTTGCCACCTGAATGAGGGCCTGCCTTTTCGAAATGACTCCAATCAATCTTTAGCCCTAGCAGGTTTTAAAACCCTCTCCCTGAAAAACAAAATTATTATGATGGTCTCTTCTTTGAGAAGGGGTCTCACCATATCACCCAGGCTGGTCTCAAACTCCTGGCCTAAAATGATGCTGCTTCTGCCTTAGCCTACAAAGTTGTTAGGATTACAGGTGTGAACCACCATGACTGTCAACATAATGGACTCCGTGTAGTATTTCTTATAAGACTCTTCTAAGGGTAACAAACACCCTTACCTTTTGTTCATATTAGAAAGTCTTTATTTTTTTCTTATTGTTAAAGTAAATTTCTCCCAGATTAAGTATCCTTGGTTGGTAGCATTTTTTTTTCATCACCTTGAAATTTGGGAAGTTCTTAGTTGCTTTTTTCTTCAAATAACCTCTCTACCTACGACTTTCCCCCTGCATTCTTCTTCAAAGAATCCTTTCATGAATATATTGGTCTCCTTAATGATATCTAATAAGTTACATATTCCATGTTGATGTTTTTCAATTTTTTTTGTTTTTGTTTTTCATGACTCAATATTTATAAATAACATGTCTTTAGTTTTCTGATTTTTGTTTTCTGGTCAATTATTCTGTTGTGACTCTACAGAGTTTTTCAACAATTATTTCTCTGTTCCACAATTTCTTCTGGGTTCTTTTGTTTTTGTTCTTATTGAGCATACTTAGTATCATTATTTTGATGTCTTTGTCAGATAATGCAAAGATCTTCTTTTCTTAAGGATTGAGTTTTGGAAATTTATTTCTTCAAATGGGGTATATTTTCTTTTTTTATGTCATGTGATCCTTTTATGAAATTTGGAAACTTGAAAATAATCTAATATTTAAAGACTTGTTTAAAGACTGGCTACAGCAGTGAGCCAGGCTTGACAAACATGTTCTCATTTGTGTCTTTGGACTTTTGTGTGTAATTTCTAAGTTAAGGAGATTTTTTTTCTCATTTTCTTTTCAGATTCTATAATTTTTTGCTTCCCTGGTTGACTGTGGCATTGCAGTTCCTCTACTATTGCAACAAGCATTCATCTTTCATCTAATACATGCAAGCTATAATTCTCATTACTCCAGCAGTTTCATATTAAGGGAGACAGACTCTTATTGATTAGACCATCTCCTATAATTTCAGAACTTTAAACAGACCCACTGTTCTAGATCTCTCCTGAGGGTAATACTGGGAGTTGATTGTGCTTTACTTAGCCCAGTTGCTGTTGAGGGAAAGAAAGGTTGTGCTGGAAAGTCTTTAAGCTAGACCTGGTTACCTTCTGCAGCATAGAAAATATTACTGGAATTTGAGAAGAGTGGAGAGAATAGCCATACACTCAGATAGATATGAATGATTTAGCAGATAACATATGTGAAATGTCCAAAGGTGAAGGAGAAAACAAGAGTTTAAAATGTGGATTGGGAAGCTGTTCTCCAATGGAATTGATTCTTGAAAAGCCTCTTACTGTCATGGAAGAAAATCGTTTGATGTATGCTTATTAGGCTTTTGAATTCTCTTAAGTCTTCAGTTCATTTAATAATGTGCTGGTGCATTCACAGTGAGAGACAAACTCCTCTTTTTATGTTGTGAGGTTCTAAATGATCTAACTGCTCTTCTGTTTCTTTGAGGGATCTGGAAAATTTGTGCAAATTTTTGGAGACCACTATGTTAAGCTGTTTTTAAAAATCTGTTTGTGTCTTATGTTAGACATCTGTGAGAGAAGTAGGAAGACTTTGAGATTTGGTCAAGAGATTTGAGAGAGGCTAGGGACAGATGTCATATGTTTTCTGCTTTATAATTTCCAGTCAATTCATTATACGGAAAATGAAAGTGAGAACTTTTATCAGAGCCTAAAGCATCTGATTAAGTATAAGAAAATCTAAACACCTATTTCACTTTGAAAGTATCTTTTTTAAAGCAGGAACTAAGTTTAGAAATTTAAATGCTATATGGCAAATACCTCTACTGTGGAATAGTTGATTTTATCTACCCAGCTCACAGAATTCCTAAAAACACTAATACCATAGGTTACTTAGAACACTGTCCAGCATATAATTTCCAAATTGTTACCTATTAATAACTATTATTTTTTAAATTTTATCTTTACTATGAAGATTACTAGGGCTGTGTCCTATATATGTATTTTTTCTTTCTGGTTTGCTGTATACCAACTATGCCTGTAATTTCACAAGTTCTGAGCTAATGTGCTTAAATATATGTTATATGAAAAGTGAATTAGATAATAGGCACACCACATATATTAAAATCTTTTTTTATATGTTTATGTTTACTACATACAAAAAGTTATCAGTATTTTCATCAACTTTTCTCAAACTTTGTCTACATAATTATATAAACTTATTTCTAATTGTTCATTTTATTTTATATCATATTGTACTATATTTATGTTGTTTATATTATTTAGTAATGTAATGCTTTGCTTTGCTTCCAAAGGTCACCTTATTGCCTTTACATTTTGTGCTAAAATAGCAGCTATATATTAATGACATAATAGATATGTCCAGTGTTAAGGGCCTATTTCTTCATATTTTCTCATCGAAGTTTTTTATGAATGATTGTAATGCATTTTCTTTAAAATGTTATTGCTTTCACTATGTACTAGTGATTCAAACTTTATTGTCTTCAATAGCAATGACATGAAATCAATCTAGTTGTCCATCAGTGGTGGATTGGATAAATATGTGTTACCTATATGCTGTGAAATACTACACAGTCAAAAAAAGTTATGTTCTTTGTTGTAACATTGATGCAGCCGAAAGCCATTATCTGAAGTAAATTAATGCAAAAATAGAAAGCCAAATACAGCATGTTCTTACTTATAAGTGAGAGCTAAATATTGGGTATACATGGATATAAAGATGGAAACAATAGCTGGGGACCACTAGAGGAGGAAGAGAGTAAAGAGACAAGACCTGAAAAGCTACCTATTGGGTACTGTGCTATCTACCTGAGTAGTAGCAGCAATATCCCAACTTAGCAGTGCATAATATACCAATCTGAATCAGTCATCCATATATTGCCAATATAATTATTTCTGTGTTTATTTGCCTGTGTAAAACATTGCCCCCATTTTATGACTTGTGTATTTGCTTTTTGTTGCTGTTATTGTTATTAGTCAATGATTGCTTTGTTGTTAATTGTGAA
This sequence comes from Theropithecus gelada, assembly GCF_003255815.1. Taxonomy (NCBI): domain Eukaryota; kingdom Metazoa; phylum Chordata; class Mammalia; order Primates; family Cercopithecidae; genus Theropithecus; species Theropithecus gelada. The sequence continues at coordinate 55,988,760 of NC_037670.1, read as the reverse complement.
AAATACAAGGGCCAGGTGTGGTGGCTCACACCTGTAATTGCTGCACTTTGGTAGGTCAAGGAGGGTGGATCATCCGAGGTCAGAAGTTCAAGACTAGCCTGGCCAACATGGTGAAACCCTATCTCTAGTAAAAATACAAAATTAGCCAGGTGTGGTACTATGTGCCTGTAATCCCAGCTACTCCGGAGGCTGAGGCAGGAGAATCGCCTGGACCCGGGAGGCAGAGGTTGCAGTTAGCCGAGATTGTGCCACTGCACTCCAGTCTAGGCATCAGTTTCATCTAAGATGAAACTCCATCTTAAAAAAAAATATATATATATATATATATATATATAGAGAGAGAGAGAGAGAGAGAGAGAGAGAGAGAAAGAGAGAGAAAGCACATTTATAATCTTTAATGTTTTCAATTATGTAGTTCAGCTTTGTTAAGTATATTGACTTTGTTAGCAACATATCTTTAGAGCATTTTTGTTTTTATAAAAGAAATATGCTATACTCATGAATCCACTACTGATTTTTCCCATTGTCTGGACCTTTACAAACATCATTCTATTTTCTATTTTTAAGAATGTAACTATTTTAGATATTCCATGTAAGTAGATTCATACAGTATTTGTGTGTGTGTGTGTGTGTCTGGCTTATTAAATTTAGCATGATGTCTTCAAAATTTGTCTTTATAATAGATATTAGAAGATTTCTTGCTTTTTTAAAAGCTAATTAATATTCCTTTTTTTGTATTTTAAATTATATTTATCCATTTGGTAAGGAAAGTTTAAACTAATTTTACTTATTGGCTTTTGTGAATAATGCTTCAGTGTAGTGTGCAAATAACTCACTTGACAGTATATTCCAGAGTTTATGTCTGTGCTGCATTTTGTTTCATTACTTTGGTGTTCTACCTTTATACCAATTGGTGTTCTACCTTTATACCAATACCAAAGTGCTTTGATTACTATAGGTTCGTTTTGTGTTTGAAAATTATTAAGTGTAATGCTTCCAATATTTGTCTTCTATTTAAAGATTGTCAGGCTTTTCATGGTCCCTTGAGATCTTGTGTAATTTTGTGAGGTTTTTTTTTTCTATTTTTGGAAAAGTAAAATTTAGAATTGAAAAGCGGTGTGTTGAATGTGTGGGTCACTTTAAGCAGCATGGACATCTTCACAATATTATGTCTTCCAACCCTTGAAAAAGAGCATGCTCAGAAGTATGTTGCTGGCTGGGTGTGGTGGCTCATGCCTGTAATCCCAGCACTTTGGGAGGCCAAGGTGGGCAGATCATGAAGTCAGGAGATTGAGACCATCCTGGCCAACCTGGTGAAACCCTGTCTTTACTAAAATACCAAAAACTTAGCTGGGCATGGGAGTGCATGTCTGTAGTCCCAGCTACTTGGGAGGCTGGGGCAGGGGAATCACTTGAACCTGGGAAGTGGAGGTTGCAGTGAGCCGAGATCATGTCACTGCACCTCCAGCCTGGTGGTAGAGTGAGACTCCATCTCAAAACAAAAAAAGAAAAGCAAAAGAGTATGTGTTTTAATTTTTATATATTTTTAAATGTTTCAGCATTTCTTCTGTTACTTCTAGTTTCATTCCACTTAGGCCATAAATAATTGTAAAATTTCAATTAAAAAATTGTTAAGATTTCTTTTGTGGTGTCACAGGTGGTCTATCTAGGAAAATGTTTCATGAGTAATTGAAAAGAATGTGTATTTTGCTGTCTGTACATTTGTTAGGTGTAATTATTTTGTAGTGCATTCAAGTTTTTTGTTCCTTTATTGATATTCTGTCTTTATTATTTATTCCTGAAAGTGAGGTATTGATGTATCCTTCCATTATTATATTGCTGTCTAATTTTGCTTAAATTCTGTCAATGTTTGCTCTATGTGTCTGTGAAAACTGTCAGATATATTTATAGATTCTGAGTGAATGAACCCTCCTACTATAATTGAATGTCCTACTTTCTCTCTTGTGACTTTTGACTTCAATTATATGAAATATGAGAGTTTTCGAGTTAATAAATTGTTACCTCTTCTCCTCTCATTTGGTTAACACTTGCATGGAATGTGTTTTTCATCGAGACATTTTCAGTCTATTTTTTTTGTTAGCTCTGAAGTGAGTCTCTTGAAGACATGACATAATTAGGTCTTGATATAGATCATCATATGGTTAGATTTTTTTTTTTCATTTTGAAGGACACTTTTGCTGGATATAGTATTCTTGCTTAGAATTTTGTTGTTGTAATCTTAGATTCTAATTTGTATAATAAAAAGCCACATGTCAAGATCTTTATTAAGTGGCTTTTGTCTGGGGGAATATGATACCAGTTTTTTAGGCTGGAGATTCTTGGAGTCTGTCAAGCTGGTACTATGGATATTTTCTCTGGGAATGTGTTTTTAGTTAAAAAAGATTTCCCTTTTTTTTTTTTTTTCAGTCAGAGTTTCACTCTTGTTGCCCAGGCTGGAGTGCAACGGCGTGATCTTGGCTAACTGCAACCCACACCTCCTGAGTTAAAGTAATTCTCCTGCCTCAGCCTTCTGAGTAGCTGGGATTACAGGCACCTGCCACAACACTCAGCTAATTTTTGTATTTTTAGTAGAGATGAGTTTCACCATGTTGACCTGGCTGGTCTTGAACTTCTGACCTCAAGTGGTCTGCCCGCCTCAGCCTCCCAAAGTGCTGGGATTACAGGCATGAGCCACTACTCCTGGCCATTCCTCATGTTTCTTATTGAGATCCTGTAGTCACTTGCTATATCCATTGTCTGTCTGTGATACTGAAGTCATTCCTCTCTTGTAACAGTCATTTACCTTTGGTCTCCGCTGTCCGAAACTGTCAAAGTATACCACCTTTCCTTTCAACACTGTCATGGAATACAGAAATTAGTCTTTGGTAAAGTCTCAAAAAGCCAGAAGCATGGACATAGGTATCACTATTTTATTTAGTTTTGGAGGGGGAAGACAGGAGTTGGGAGTGTATATTTAAGGTCATCAGGGGATGAAGAAAGGCTGTGGTGGGTAAATATGAAATACTTTTATTACACTTCTGTGTGGTTCTTTGCATTTTGCTCACTTGGGGTGCTTCTTAGACTTCTCACAAAGGCATGTTGGTCAGTATATTTCTGTTAAGTTTATACGTCTATAAAGGAATTAACAGACTGTGATATTTTATTGTGTCACCTTGTTAATGTGCTTTGTGTAGTTCTATATTTGTAAAGTGTATTCACCTGAGTGAAATGAGGGAGAAATTTTGTTCTTTTTTTTTTCCAACTGGCTCTTTTCATTTTACTGCAGAGGTATTGCCAGAGCATGACATAAAAGATTCATTTGAAAAGGTGATTCTTAGAAAGCATGGAAGCTGTGACCTTAATACTTTACATTTAAAGAAAGACTACCAAAGTGTGGGTAATTGCAAGGGGCAGAAAAGCAGTTACAATGGTGTTGATCAATGTTTGTCAACTACCCATAGCAAAACCTGTCAATGTAATAAATGTTGCAAAGCTTTTGAGATGTGCTCAATCTTCACTGAACATAAGAAAATTTTTAGCAGAGAGAAATGTTACAAATGTGAAGAATGTGGCAAAGACTGTAGGTTGTCAGATTTTACCATACAGAAGAGAATCCATACTGCAGAGAGATGCTACAAATGTGAAGAATGTGCTAAAGTTCTTAAAAAGTTCTCAAACCTTACTAAACATAATAGAGTTCATACTGAAGAGAAACCCTACAAATGTGAAGAATGTGGCAAAACCTTTACCTGCTCCTTAACCCTTATTAAACACAAGAGAATTCATACTGGAGACAGACCCTACAAATGTGAAGAATGTCACAAAGCCTACAGGTGGTTCTCACACCTTGCTAAACATAAGATAATTCATACTGGAGAGAAACCCTACAAATGTAATGAATGTGGAAAAGCTTTTATGTGGATCTCAGCCATTAGTCGACATAAGAAAATTCATACTGGAGAGAAACCCTACACCTGTGAAGGATGTGGCAAAACCTTTACATGCTTCTTAGACCTTACTAAACATAAGAGAATTCACACTGGAGAGAAACCCTACAAATGTAATGAATGTGGAAACACTTTTACATGTATCTCGGCCCTTAGTCAACATAAGAGAATTCATAGTGGAGAGAAACCCTACATCTGTGAAGAATGTGGCAAAGCCTTTATGCGCTCCTCAACTCTTAATAGCCACAAGAGAATTCATACGGAAGACAGACCCTACAAATGTGAGGAATGTAACAAAGCCTACAGGTGATTCTCACACCTTGCTAAACATAAGATCATTCATACTGGAAAGAAACCCTACAAATGTAATGAATGTGGAAAAGCTTTTACATGGCTCGCTTCCCTTAGTCAACATAAGAGAATTCATACTGGAGAGAAACCCTACAAATGTAATGAATGTGGAAAGGCTTTTACGAGTATCTCGGCCCTTAGTCATCATAAGAGAATTCATACTGGAGAGAAACCCTACATCTGTGAAGAATGTGGCAAAGCCTTTACCGGCTCCTCAACCCTTAATAGCCACAAGAGAATTCATAAGGAAGAGAGACCCTACAAATGTGAAGAATGTAACAAACCCTAAAGGTGGTTCTCACACCTTGCTCGACATAAGAGAATTCATACTGGAGAGAAACCCTACAAATGTAATGAATGTGGAAAAGCTTTTACATCGATCTTCTCCCTTAGTCAACATAAGAGAATTCATATTGGAGAGAAACCCTACAAATGTAATGAATGTGGAAAGGCTTTTATGTGTATCTTGGCCCTTAGTCAACATAAGAGAATTCATACTGGAGAGAAACCCTACATCTGTAAAGAATGTGGCAAAGCCTTTACCGGCTCCTCAACCCTTACTAACCACAAGAGAATTCATATGGAAGAGAGACCTTACAAATGTGAAGAATGTGGCAAAACCTTTAAGAGCTTCCCAGTCCTTACTAATCATAAGATAATTCACTCTGGAGAGAAATCCTACAAATGAGAAGAATGTGGCAAAGCATTGAGCTCGTTCTCACACTTCATTAGACATAAGAGAATTCATACTAGAGAGAAGCTCCACAGTGTTAAAAATGTGGAGAAGGCTTTAATAAGTCATCATAGTGTGTTCAACATCAGAGGCTTAATGCTGAGCAAATGCAGTATAAATGTAATGACTGTTGAAGAACATTCAACATCTTGGAGGGTCTCTAAGAACTTGCTTTATAATCTGGGTGCTTTTGTGTTGTGCGCATATATACCCCTTTACTATTATGTAATGCCCTTCTTTGTCTTTTTTTTTTTTTTTTTTAATCTGTGTAGACTTAAAGTTTCTTTTTCCAGAAACTAGGATTGGAATCCCTGCTCTTTTTCTGTTTTCTATTTGCTTGGTAGATTTTTCTTTTTCCCTTTCTTTTGAGCTTATTTGAGAAGGGTGTCTTGATTACAGCATACCGTTAGATCTTGATTCTTTATTCAGCTTGCTACTCTGTTTTTTAATTGGAGTGTTTAGCCCATTTACATTTAGGGTTAGTATTCATATGTGTAGATTTGATTCTGTCAGTATGATCTTGGCTGGCTATTTTGCACATTTTTTTATGTGGTGGCTTTATCGTGTCAGCAGTTTGTGTACTTTAGTATGTTTTTGTAGTGACTAGTAATAGTCTTTCTTATTTAGTGCTTTCTTCAGAAGCTCTTGTAAGTCAGGTCTTGTGGTAACAGATTTCCTCAGCTGTTGGTTACCTGAATATGATCATATTTATTTTTTCATTCTGAAGGTTACTTTGGCTGGATATGAACTTCTGAGTTAGAATTCTTTTTTAAGAATGCTGAATATTGGCCCTTAATCTCTTCTGACTTGTAGGATTTTGGCTGAAAGGTTCATTGTTGTCTGATGGGCATCTTTTTAGTGGTGACCTGGCCTTTCTCTCTAGCTGCCTTTAACATATTTTTTCTTTGACTTTCACCTTGGAGAATCTCATGAGTATGTATCTTGGGGATGACCACCTTGTGGGGTATCTCACCAGGGTTCTCCATATTTTTTGCCTTTGAATGTTGGCCTCTGTGTCTAGGTTAGGGAAGTTCTCATGGATGTTATCCTGAAATAGTATTTCAAGTTGTTTTCATACTCCCCATTGCTTTCAGGCACTCTCTTTAATCATAGATTTAGTTTCTTCACATAATCCCATATTTCTTAGAGGTTTTGTTCTTTCTGCTTTCTGCTTTCTTCACTATTCTTGTCTGTCTTATTTCAGAAAGCCAGTCTTGAGGCTCTGAGATTCTTCCCTTTGCCTGGCATATTCTTCTATTAATACTTGCGATTACATTTTAAAGGTTTTGTATTGTGTTTTTCAGCTCTATTACTTTGGCCATATTTTTCTCTAGACTGGTTGTTTTTTCCGTCAGTTCCTGCAATTTTGTCCTTCATTGCATTGGATTGCAACTTACTTTTGTAGCTCAATGAAGTTTGTTTCTATCCATATTCTGAATTTTGCTTCTGTCATCTTAGGCCATGCTGGAAATGTAATTTGGTCATTTGGATGAAAGAAGTCACTCTGGTTTTTTGTGTTTTCAACATTTTTGCACTGATTTTCTCTCATCCATGTGGGAATATCTTTGAAGTTGCTGAACCTTGAATGGGGTTTTGGTTTTCTGGATCCTATTTGATGGTCTTGAGTATTTGATTGTGGTAAAAGTGGATTCAGCCAACAAGCTTTGCTACTGGGAGTTGTTTTTTTTGGTGGAGAGGAGGCAATGCTCAGCTCACAACTCAGAGTCTGTATGCTCTAACTCTGGGGGACTTGTATTGAGCCCCAGCTGTGTTCTGTGACTCCTTGTGATTTGGAATCTGCCACTCTCTGGAACTAAGATGCCACAGCTGTAGCAGAGTGCTGGTGGATATGGGGTTTCTGCCTGTCTTTGGGTATTCACCTCAGTGACAGGAGCAAAGCAGCTGGGAGGGGAGTCGGGGTTACCTGGGAGAGACTGTGTGTGCTGTTGCACTAAGGGTGATGTTGGCTAGGGGCAGGATGCTGGCCAGTGAAGTTTTTGATGCCTTCTCTGTGTCCCCCAAGAAGCAGTGATTGTTCAGAGTGTGGGAAGATACCCTGTTCTCCACACAGTGTTACCACAAAGGCCAGAGTGGGACTTTCTAGCTCTCTACTCACCAAAGCTTCATCTACAATGGCAATTGCTGGGGGTTGCAGGGGCATATTGCATTTCCATTTGATGGTGGGACAAGCAAAGCCAAACTCACCTTTGCAGACATGTGCCAGCAAAGTCATATAGGGAGTTACCATGGTCTTGGGAAGTTGCAGCATGGGGAAGAAACACATGGGCTGGTGCAGTCATAGGGGCTGCCTTGCTGGAGCTCTTCATGGGTCAGGCATGGCCCACCAGTGCATGTGCTCTGGTCTGGGCTCCTAATGTACCTGAGACTGCTCTGTAAGCAGCTGTGGCCAGACTGGGTCCCTGGGAGAGGCCAGCAGACCAAGGAGTGCTCAGTTGGACCAGCTTCTTCAGATTTGCAAGACCATCCTGCAGAAATTAGGTCCAACAGTTCTAAGATAAAGACTCTTATGGGAGAAAGTTGAGCCTGGAGATACGGCCATCAGTGGCCATACTTTATTACAGATGCTCTTGCGCTCAACCCTCTGGGCACCACATGAGTTGGTTTGCTGCCCCACCTCTTTGTTTGACTTCTGGGGGATGCATCTCAGAGATGTGTAGGCCAGCAACCACTCAGTGCAGTCCACCCAGGATGGAGGATCTGTGCTTTTGGCCAAGTCAGTTGTTCACTGTTTGGTGATGAGCAGTGTGTTGTTTGTGGGACCCATGGAGGACGGACTGGCCTCCTCTTCTTGGGTAAACTGCAGGTTGTTTGAGGTGTGAGTAAGGCACTTAGGGTTTTGGATTTTTCATGAGTCTGAGGGTATCAAGGACAGTTCTACTGCAGAGGCAGTGGCAGAAATATTTTCAGTTGCCCCTGGAGGCTCTGTCCCGGGAGTTGCTAAGTTGCTACTGGCTCAATAGCTCTGGAAAAAATTGGCTAGTGGCCCAGGCCTGGAGAACCTGCCTGGTGAGAATATATGAGAAAAGGCACTCACGTCACAGTCTGGCCACTTTTCTGAAGGGCTGCTGCAGTGTGCTGGTGTCCACTGCAGTTTCTAGTCACCTCAGATTTTCCAGTACCTGACTTTAACACCACTGAATTCTGCAAAACAGCAACAACGGCAGCATGCCCTTTTCTCTAAGAGCTCCATCCCAGGGAGGTATAGACCTGTTTCCAGCCCCAAAGCACCTGTAGGAGGTACTGGGAAACCCTTGTTGAAAAGTCTTAGCCAGTGAGGAGAACACGATTGGGGACCCACTTAAGAAAGCACTGTAGGCTGGGTGCAGTGGCTCACGCCTGTAATCCTAGCACCTTGGTAGGCCGAGGCAGGTGCATTGCCTGAGCTCAGGAGTTCAAGACCAGCCTGGGCAACATGGTGAAATTCCATCTCTACTAAAATACAAAAAAAGAAAATTATCCAGGTGTGGTGGCATGCACCTGTAGTCTCAGCTACTTGGGAGGCTGAGGCAGGAGAATTGCTTGAATCCAGGAGGCAGAGGTTCCAGTGAGCCAAGATCATGCCACTGCACTCCAGCCTATCAACAGAGTGAGACTCCGTCTCAAAAAAAAAAAAAAAAAGCAGTCTAGCCATGTTTTTGTAGGATAGCTCTGCTGTGCAGAGGTGCCACTTTCACCCCCAGTTTATTTGGACTCTCCAAAGCCAGAAGACTGGAACAGCTAAGTCACACAAACAGCAATGGCAGCTCACTCTTCCTTCTAGGAACTGTATCCCAAAGATGATTCAAAACTCCATTGACCAAAGAGCACCGGTGGTGGTAGCTGGAGACCCTGGTTGGGAAGTACTTTGCGGTGAGGAGGAACAAGATTGGGGAACTGCTTTAACAGATAGTCTGGCCATGTCTTTTTAGAGCACCTGTACTGTGCTAGGAGATCCTTTCTGCCCCCAGTCAGCTTGGGCTCTTCAAAGCATAAAGGCTGGAATGGCTAAGTTGCCCAAGAAGCAAAGATGGTGGCCCACTCCTCTTTCTGGTAGCTCCATCCCTGGGGGGTGCAGTGCTGCTACCAGTGGTTGGCTGGAATTCTAAGCCAGTAGGTCTTACCCTGTGAGGCACTGTGGAAGTGGGTCCTACATACCATCACTGCTCAGCCATCTAGGTTCCAACATTTTCCTATGGGTATGTACAGGTGTGTAACCTCCTGCTTTGCTGGAGTTGGCAGCTACTTTTTCTGGGAAGCCTGGAAAGCCAGAGTATCTAAAACTCTGGAGTCTATGTTCAGGCCTCAGTGGCTGCTCTGCTGAGACTCCATGTAGCTCTGTCTGTTAAACTGAAGGCTTTAGTAAAATGGGTTCATAAGGGTATCTTCTCACCTGAAGGTTGCAAAGATCTGTGGGGGAATCATGGGTTCCTAGGGTCACACATGCACTCACTGCTCTACTGGGTGGGGAGGTTCCCTTGGCTCCATGTTGTTCCCGGGTGGCCCATTGTCCTGCCTTGCTTTACTCCATTCTCTGTAAGTTGTTTCTTTCATTATTCCAATGCAAGTACCTGGATGTTTCAGTTGAAGGTGCTGTATCTACGCATACCTTGCATTCCTCTCTCTGAGAGCTATACAGTCTAGCTCCTTCTACTTTTTTATGTTAAAAGAATTTAATATATTTTCAAAAGCAAATATTAATATAATTTAACTCATATTTGATGCTATGTCGTCATTCTAGAATTTATGTGAAAGAGCATGGTCAATGGTTGCTGCACCAGAGTTAGGAGAAGTTCTTCCATATTAGATAGACAGATTTATATACTTTGCCATGAAAGATTAAGGAAACAAATCTAAGATACATGAAGAAATTCTAAGTAGAAAGGCCACTTAGTGGTTGGTTTATAACAGTATTATAAGTGACAGGGTGATAGAAGTGTGGTGATTAGGATAATATTCTGCATAGTAAGAAACAATTTGTATTTTAGAAGAAAATCGCTTTACCATTTGCAAACTAAGGTAATGAAAATACAGTGAATTTCAAAATGCCTTTTTAATGACAATGTGTGAACTTGTTATAATAAACTAAAATTGTTATTACCGTGTTAAGGCTATTTTACATTAAATGTGTATGTTGCCACTGATGTTAACTTATCCCATCTTACCCAAGGTTGTAGGTTAACAGATGTTAATAATATACTATTGTATGACTGTGGAATAACATCTCTAGTGATTCCTTTGTCAGTGGTCTTTAACTTAACATAATTTGGACAATATGATTCCTACAACTTAACATTTTTGTTTTTCTTGTAACTACAGGTTATTATGATGGTTGTAATGAAGATTATATGAGTATAATGGAGCTGTATGTTTCTGAATTCTGAACAACTAGTTACAAAATATTCTACTTTTTTTCTGTTGAACTGTGATGTATCTGGTCTGCTAAACAGATACAGACCTTTAGTTTTCATTTATATGGATTTAAATATACAGATGTATTACTGTAAAATAAACTTCAGATATAACAGATTTATAGAGAAAGTAATCATTTGTTTATGGTTGTATACCTATTTTGCAAAGAAAAGAAAAATATTAGAATTAAATATAATTGCACAAGGGTTGATATCTTACCAGCAAACCAGAAATTTCAAAGATTTTGAAAGCAAATCTATTTTCTGTGCTTTGTATTCGTTTATCTAAAATGTTATTGCTCCTGGCTTAGAATCATTTTGTGCAAATTCTCTTTTTCTTTTTTTGGTTTGTCTGTTTGCCTGTTGCTCACCATAGACATAATATATAATCTTCTGTTCATCTAGTTTCATAAAACATTCTTTGTATAATCCCCTCAGAGATTATGAAAGTGGTAAAATTTAATGGTGTTCACTAAATAATTTTCACATGTGAGTAATTTCACACTGAGTGTATTGTGTGTTATTTATTTAGTACATTTTATATTTTGTTTAAATTAGAGAATGCTATTTAATCCAATTTTCATTTAGCTATTGATCATTTTACTTTATAAAATTGATTTATTAAATACATTGGGTCAATTCAGGTAAACAGTTGATCATTTAATTTTGGCATATACATGAAGTTAACCAACAAAAACAATACTAGCTATGTAATAGAAACTACATAATTAGAAATCAATATTCTCTTTGAAATTAGTTTGTGGTCTCAAGTGAAAAATTGAAAATATTTATAATAGTGACATTAATTCTGCATATGAAGAGAGCATAATTGTACCTATGGTGCACAACTGACTCTCCCAATTTAAACAAGATGAAGAGATGGACATTTTAGCAAAACTAAGTGAAAACCTTGGAAAGTTTTCAGATTATGTTTCTACATTTAAACATCTATTGTGGGAGTTAGAGGGAAAGTCTATGCTGTCAAATCTGGAATTGCTGACACATGTTAAGAGTATGCTCCACAGGTTTGAAATCGAAAATGCCCTGAACTCTTTTCACTTAGGTTAACAAAATAGGGTTTTAGTCTTCCTCCTCTATATTCTGGCTTAGACAGAATTATCAAGCCATTTCAAGTAGATTTTATTGCAGATCTTTTTTTTTTTTTTTTTCCTGAAATGGAGTCTCGCTTTGTCACCCAGGCTGGTGTCCCATGTCACAATCTCGGCTCACTGCAACCTCCACCTTCCAGGTTCAAGCAATTCTTTTGCCTCAGCCTCCTGAGTAGCTGGGACTACAGGCAACCCCCACACATGCCTGACTAATTTTTTGTACTTTTAGTAGGAACGGGTTTTCACTGTGTTAGCCAGGATGGTCTTGATCTCCTAACCTCGTGATCTGCCTATCTCAGGTTCCCAGAGTACTGGTATTACAGGCATGAGCCACTGCACCTGGCCTTGGTTCTAGATCTTGACATAGCACATCTTCAATTTACTGTCTCCAAAGATAGAAAAGATACGGAAGAACAAAACCAAACATTTGTTATAACCCAACGAGATTTTATTTCTGTCCTGCTGTCCTGGGCTTTCAGAAATGTAGTTCTGGCAGACATTACTGGAAGGTAGAAGTGAGAAACAAGCCTAAATGAAAATCGGGTGTGTGTCAAGACTGTTGTCTTAGGAACTGGCAGGATCAGCCTTCCGTTTTCGGTAGATTTTGGGCAACTGAGTGATATATAAAGAGTGGTTTTGTTGCATCAGATCCTAAGACAACCCAGCTTCTGCTAGTAGTAACACCCAGTAAGATTGCTATTGTTTTGGACTATGAATTGGGTGATTTTTCAAAATAATAATAATTTAAAAAATCTGTCAATTTTGAATTGCATACCTAGCTAAAATTTTTTTAAGATTGAAGATAAGATGTAAAATAATTCATCCAAGTAATATAAACTAAGTTTTCTTAAATTACTTAAGAAATCTAATTACATTTTAAATAAATTGCTGTCAACCATTAGTATTTGTGAGGCATTTTTTTTTTTTTAAGATTTTTGCCTCTAAAACCGGTAACAATTTGAACAATGAGGAAAACAGAAATTCAATAATTGGCATAAAAATTCATGAAAACAAAAGGTTTGTATGATGACCTAATTAAAATAATATAAAGAATCAACATGTTAATATTTGTTTTTACACATTATTGGACAAAAGTAGCCCTGAGATATTAATGTGCAGAAAATACTGTTAATTATATTCTTGAGACTCTCTTACTGACTTTGGCACTTTGAGAGACTCCAGCACAGGCCCAGGATTCCCTAGGCATTTCTTTTAAGAGAACATCTCATGGATATGAAGCAGAAGGCCATGTCCACAAAGAGAAATGGATGCTCACCTCCTAGAGTCCAGTGGGTGCAGGTTGCAGAAAGAATAGGCCCTTCTTGGAGGTCCAGAAAGGGGCTATTGGAACCATCCTAGAAAAGGGGCCTGGAGCTCCACTGAGCCCTCCTGCCTGCAAGAACCTCCGAGGGCCCTGGGGGAGGCCAGCCAAGGTGCTCTGTCCTGTCCCTGGCCCTCGAGTCCTGCCTCACCTGCTAGCTTTTTCCAACAGGAAATCAGGATGGCAATCCCCAATGCAGGCCCACTAGCAGAAGGAGATCAAGAGTGTCCAGGCCCACACCCATCTTGGCACATTAAGTGACTTACTGAATAACTAGTCAATAAGTTGGAGAGAATGTGCTGCTGTGATCCCCTGAGATTACATTCTAGGAGGAAACCTGGGTGGCACCTGCCTAAGGCTATGCATTGGGGGAAGGATGGTCAGGTCAACTGGGCTTCAGTGAGCATGTGCCCCCAGCCAACCCAGGGAGACTTGGGCTTGCCAAGAGCAGGCAATAAAGGTGTCATACTGCAGGCATGGTGAGCTGTCAGGTGGGCACAGAGGGGTAGGTATGGGGGCAGGGGGGTCCATGAGTGGGAGAACCCTCTCACTGCCCTGAACTCAGTCCACAGATCCCCCAGCCTTTTGAAGCACAGGCTGTACCTGGAGCTGCAGAGGGGGGCACTGCACAGTGGACTGGTAAAAGCGGGGTGAGCAGCCAGTCACTGAGGGGCTTTCATTGCCCATTTTTCTGATAAGCCACTGCACCCGGCCCCCAAAGCCACAAGCCAAGAGGGCCAAAAGCACTGAACTGAGGCATCACCTTTTTTCTTCACTGGCTCCCATAAGCCTCAGACCTCCCTGGCGTGTCTTGAGGATGAAGATCTCTCTTCCTTGTGCATGTAGGAACAGAAGCAACCAGTCATGTGTGCTAAGCCCACTCATAATGACTTTTGTGGACCTCCTCACTCCACTGACCTGTGAAACCCAACTGGAATTCCAGGGTCCGGAATTCACATTTGGTTCTAGAACCAGAGTTCAGCACCCAGGCCACAGCAGAAGTGGGCCTGTTAATTTCACGGCACAAGGCCCAAATCAGAAAACTTGCTTGACTATTCAGCTGCACCCAGGCAGTGTGTGTACTGTTCCAAGCAAGTCCCATTCTCTTCCTGCCTCCAATTACTTCCCCTGCAACTTGTCATTTGTACCAGCTTTTTCTCTACCCCCGACATCCTATGGTTTTTGAAATTCCTCTGAAGACTGCATGAGCTAAGCTGTAAGGGTCACAGTACTCTAGCCTACTCAGGCTGTGCCAGGAAGAGAGATCTCTCAACCTACCTTGACTCTTAAGAGTCATGTATAAATAGTACCAACTCTAGCAGGAGGGCTGTCACATACTCAGATTCTTTCTGGTCTCCATATCAAAAGATACATTAGAATGACAAGGAAAATAAGACACAGACATAGCAGTTCTGCCTTTTAAAGAGCAGCCTCAGCCTGGTCACCCTGAACCACAATTTCAGGGTCTGTTTTAGCATGTCCTGCCTTCGAAAATAGTGGAACGGAGCCCCAGAATAGTCAGGGTCCAATGAAAAAGTGGAGAAGGGGCACCTCAGCAGCCTGTCATCCTATAACAGAAACAGACCCTATCAACTAAGAAGCCATCTCATAAACTTAGACAACCATACTAGCAATGTGCACACACATTGGGCCTTTTAGTAAACAACCCAACAATTGAAGAAAAAAGCTTTTGAATTGAGTCTCAAGACGAACCTCCACTGCCTGAACCAGCCTGTATGATGCATGCAACTGACAGTGTTAACTTTACTTGGGCATACCTGGAGACTGACCCTGTATTAAAAAAGGCTTCTGAGTGTTCAGAGTTCCAAGCTAAAAACTCTAGTAGGGGTCAATCTGGAGATTATTTTTTACCTTTGAGGAACATCTGAGCCCCTGGTCTGTCCCATTCTGTGGCATGGAATACAGGCCTCACAGGGGATTGAGGCCATTCATTTTGTGTGAAATGAAGGCTGATAGGTGAAAGGTTGTTCAGAAAAAAAAATGTGCTAAATAAAAATGCTATACAAACTGCATGCTTTTTGCAAGTGGGTGTGGTTATCCTGCTAAGCCCACTGACACTGGAGATTCTCCCCTTTATGTAAGTCCCCAGTAAAACTCCATCTCATTCACTGGTTCTGAGTCTCTTCTTTGACATCTTGAACCTGGTGCCATTTCCATGGGAGTGGAATTTGACACAACTTACCCCATAGTGAGGAAGGATTTAAGACTCTGCTCAATGTGCTTCAAAGCTCACCAAGGCATCAGCCATAGAAGGATGCAGTTGTTCTCTTTACTGCTCTTATCCAGGCCTCTTAGATGCACAGTCAGTGGAATACCAAAAAACATGACTAAGAAACACATCGTGGTCAGAAGCAAGAGTAATGCCAGAATAAGCAGTGACCACTTGGAAAACAAAAGGGAGCATTTTACTTTCTCCTTTGGCAGCCCTCAGCTTCTGTCATCACATTCTGGCTTCAGTGATGGTTTTTAAGCTCATCCTGCCTCTAGAGGAACCATGGGCCCTGGGTGGTAAACATCTTCACTTAATCCTCGTGCAACAAAGCTTTCTCTTGACAAATATGACCTCTGTGATCATGAGCTTCTAAGCAATCTGAACAATGCACAACCTGAAAATCTATGAAAGGGAGATGAGTAGGTCTGAGGGAAACTATTTTCCACTTTTTTTCCTTGGCAATTCTAAAAATTGTGATGGTAGACAAATGTGCAGAAGAGGACAGCATAGTATAACACCTCATCATGTGAGTTTACAACCAAGAGGTTTAAATCCCAACTGTGAGAGCTCCAAATGAAAACCAGAAGTTACCTCACTGCATCTGTCAATGACTGATTGCACAACATTTTGTCTATCATACTGAGGAGTCTTCACTGAGGATTTTCCCATTGAAAATATAGAGATAAAGACAGGTGGGGCGGAGCAAGATGGCCGAATAGGAACAGCTCCAGTCTCCAACTCCCAGCGCGAGCGACACAGAAGACCACTGATTTCTGCATTTTCAACTGAGGTACTGGGTTCATCTCACTAGGGAGTGCCGGACAATCGGTGCTGGTCAGCTGCTGCAGCCCGACCAGCGAGAGCTGAAGCAGGGCGAGGCATCGCCTCACCTGGGAAGCACAAGGGGAAAGGGAATCCCTTTTCCTAGCCAGGGGAACTGAGACACACAACACCTGGAAAATCAGGTAACTCCCACCCCAATACTGCACTTTAAGCAAACAGGCACACCAGGAGATTATATCCCACACCTGGCCGGGAGGGTCCCACGCCCACGGAGCCTCCCTCATTGCTAGCACAGCAGTCTGCGATCTCGCCTCAAGGCAGCAGCGAGGCTGGGGGAGGGGCGCCCACCATTGCTGAGGCTTAAGTAGGTAAACAAAGCTGCTGGGAAGCTC